>NW_027592595.1:10000-42500 GCF_964213995.1 Mustelus asterias | reverse complement strand
TGCACACAAGACTCCAGGTGTGGTCTCACCGAGGCTCTGTCCAGCTGCAGTAAGACATCCTTGCTCTTCCACGCGAATCCTCTTGCAATGAAGGCCAACATGGGTGTCACAGTGGTTAGCTCTGCTGCCTCACAGTGCAACGGACCCGGGTTCAATTTTGGTCTCGGGTCACTGCCTGTGTGGAGTTTGCACGTTCTCCCCGTGTCTGCGTGGGTTTCCTCCGGGTGCTCCGGTTTCCTCCCATACTCCAAAGATGCGCGCGTTAGGTTGATTGGCCGTTACAAATTGCCCTTTAATGCCTGGGAGATTAGGATATTGTGAGTGAGACTGTGGGACTGTTCTCTATCTGTGTGTGTGTGTGAGACTGTGAGTGTATCTATGTGTGTGCATCACTGCGTTTGTGTGTGTTTCACTATCTTCCTGTCTCTCAGTCCCCCAGTCCCAGAATCTGCTTCTCTTTACACAGATGCTGCCTGTCCTGCTCAGTATTCCGGCATTGACTATTTCACAATCTGAGGAGTTGTGAATGCTGCGATCATCAGCGAACATCTCACCTATGGAGGGAAGGTCAGTGATGGAGCAGCTGAAGATGGTTGGGGCCTCGGACACTCACCCTGAGGAACTCCTGCAGTGATGTCCCGGGACTGAGAGGATCGGCTTTGAGATAATCGGCACATTGGGGGAAAGCTTGGAAAGCAGAGGATGCTGATTTAAGGTAAATGGCGAAAGCGGCAACATGAGGCAATATCTGTGGCTTTGGAGTGATCCTTGTTGTACCCCACTATTAGCTGCTTGCCCTCCTGAATATCTCACTGTTACTCTCTGCATTACTATCTCATCCCTATCTCTCAGTGACTCTGCCTCTCTCCATCTCTCCGGGGAAATTAAAATGGGGAGCAAAGAAATGGCAGAAGAATTGAACATATACTTTGGTTCTGTCTTCACAAAAGAGGCACAGATAACCTGGCAGAAATGTTAGGGAACCAATGGTTTAGTGAGAGTGTGGAATTGAATTGAAGGAAATCAGGATTAGTAAGAAAATGGTGCTGGGGGAATGAATGGGGTTAAAGGCTGACAAATCCCCAGGGCCTGATAATCTACATCCCAGAGTATTAAAGGAAGCGGCGCTGGAAATATTGGATGCATTGCTGGTCATCTTCCAAAATTCTATAGACAAGAACAAAGAACAATACAGCACAGGAACAGGCCCTTCGGCCCTCCAAGCCCGCGCCTCTCCCCGGTCTAGGATTGAATCCTGAATCCAGGATCCCCGCCAAATTTTCCAGCCTATCTACATACCAATATCCTATCCACCGAGCTGTCCCTCACAGCTACGATGCTTTGTTCATTACAACCTATTAACTCACCCCCACTCCCCCATTCCAGACCATGTGATCTCCAGGGAGAGGCGAAAACCCAGAGTGAAAAACCCCAGGGCCAATATGGGGAAAAAAAATCTGGGAAATTCCTCTCCGACCCCCTGAGGCGATCGAAACGAGTCCAGGAGATCACAATGGCCCCGATCGGAAAATGCTTCCCAACCCTAGTCATTTCCACTTCCACGACACCATATGAATTCCCTGCCCCCGAGACAGGTTCCCAACTATCCGCAGTCTCGCTCTGTACTGGCACCAGCAAGATGATCATAGAATGAAGCCTTGAAACGAGAAACAAGGAACAATTAGCCCGCGCCGCTCCCTGGTCCAAACTAGACCACTCTTTTGTATCCCTCCATTCCCACTCCGTTCATATAGCTGTCTAGATAAGTCTTAAATGTTCCCAGTGTGTCCGCCTCCACCACCTTGCCCGGCAACACATTTCAGGCCCCCACGACCCTCTGTGTGAAATATGTCCTTCTGATATCTGTGTTAAACCTCCCCCCCTTCACCTTGAACCTATGACCCCTCGTGAACGTCACCACCGACCCGGGGAAAAGCTTCCCACCGTTCACCCTATCTATGCCTTTCATAATTTTATACACCTCTATTAAGTCTCCCCTCATCCTCCGTCTTTCCAAGGAGAACAACCCCAGTTTCCCCAATCTCTCCTCATAACCAAGCCCCTCCATACCAGGCAACATCCTGGTAAACCTCCTCTGTACTCTCTCCAAAGCCTCCACGTCCTTCTGGTAGTGTGGCGACCAGAACTGGACGCAGTATTCCAAATGCGGCCGAACCAACGTTCTATACATCTGCAACATCAGACCCCAACTCTTATACTCTATGCCCCGTCCTATAAAGGCAAGCATGCCATATGCCTTCTTCACCACCTTCTCCACCTGCGACGTCACCTTCAAAGATCTGTGGACTTGCACACCCAGGTCCCTCTGCGTCTCTACACCCTTTATGGTTCTTCCATTTATCGTGTAGCTCCTCCCTACATTATTCCCACCAAAATGCATCACTTCGCATTTATCAGGATTGAACTCCATCTGCCATTTCCTTGCCCAAATTTCCAGCCTATCTATATCCTTCTGTAGCCTCTGACAATGTTCCTCACTATCTGCAAGTCCTGCCAGTTTTGTGTCGTCCGCAAACTTACTGATCACCCCAGTTCCTCCTTCTTCTAGATCATTTATATAAATCACAAACAGCAGAGGTCCCAATACAGAGCCCTGCGGTACACCACTAGTCACAGGCCTCCAGCCGGAAAAAGACCCTTCCACTACCACCCTCTGTCTTCTATGACCAAGCCAGTTCTCCACCCATCTAGCCACCTCCCCCTTTATCCCATGGGATCCAACCTTTTTCACTAGCCTACCATGAGGGACTTTGTCAAACGCTTTACTAAAGTCCATATAGACAACATCCACGGCCCTTCCTTCGTCAACCATTTTGGTCACTTCTTCAAAAAACACCACCAGGTTAGTGAGGCATGACCTCCCTCTCACAAAACCATGTTGACTATCGTTAATGAGTTTATTCCTTTCTAAATGCGCATACATCCTATCTCTAAGAATCTTCTCCAACAACTTCCCCACCACGGACGTCATGCTCACCGGCCTATAATTACCCGGGTTATCCTTCCTACCCTTCTGAAATAACGGGACCACATTGGCTATCCTCCAATCCTCTGGGACCTCACCTGCGTCCAGTGACGAGACAAAGATTTGCGTCAGAGGCCCAACGATTTCACCTCTCGTCTCCCTGAGCAGTCTTGGATAGATTCCATCAGGCCCTGGGGATTTGTCAGTCTTTATATTCTCTAACAAACCTAACACTTCCTCCTTTGTAATGGAGATTTTCTCCAACGGTTCAACACTCCCCTCAGAGACACTCCCAGTCAACACATCCCTTTCCTTTGTGAATACCGACGCAAAGTATTCATTTAGGATCTCCCCTACTTCTTTGGGCTCCAAGCATAAGTCCCCACTTTTGTCCCTGGAAGGTCCGATTTTTTCCCTAACAACCCTTTTGTTCCTAACGTATGAATAAAATGCCTTTGGATTCTCCTTAATCCTGTCTGCCAAGAACATTTCGTGGCCCCTTTTTGCTCTTCTAATTCCCCGTTTGAGTATTTTCCTACTTTCATTGTACTCCTCCAGAGCTCCCTCCGTTTTTAGCTGCTTGGACCTAACATACGCCTCTCTTTTCCTTTTGACCAGTCCCTCAATTTCCCTGGTTATCCACGGTTCTCTAATCCTACCCTTCCTATCCTTCTTTTTTACATGCACATGCTTGTCCTGTAGCCCTAACAACCGTTCCTTAAAAGACTGCCACATACCAGATGTGGATTTACCCTCAAACAACCTCTCCCATTCAAGAGCTGCCAATTTCTGCCTGATCCCAATAAAGTTAGCCTTCCCCCAATCCAACACCTTACCCTTGGGACACCACTCATCCTTTTCCATCACTATCCTAAAGCTAACAGAATTGTGGTCACTATTTGCCACATGTTCCCCAACCAAAACTTTGAAGACCTGACCGGGCTCATTCCCCAGTACTTGGTCCAGTATAGCCCCCTCTCAAGTCGGGCTGTCCACATATTGTTCCAACGAACCCTCCTGTACACATTTTACAAATTCCTCCCCATCCAGAGTCCCTGCCCTCAGCGATTTCCAGTCTATACCAGGGAAATTGAAGTCTCCCACTACAACAACCCTATTTATCCTGCACCTATCCAGTATCTCCTGACATATCCATTCTTCCACTTCCCTTGGGCTGTTGGGGGGCCTGTAGTACACCCCCAACATAGTGATTGCGCCTTTCCTGTTTCTAAGCTCCACCCAGAGTGACTCGCTACACGACCCCTCTGAATTGTCCTCCCTCTGCACCGCTGTAATATGCTCTCCAACCAATACCGCTACTCCCCCATCTCTTTTGGCCCCTCCTCTGTCTCGCCTAAAACACTTGTACCCTGGAATATTCAGCTGCCAGTCCTGTCCCTCTTTCAACCAAGTCTCTGTCACCGCAACCACATCCAAATTCCTCGTGCGCATTAAGGCCCCAAGTTCGTCTGTTTTACCTGCTACGCTCCTTGCATTGAAGTATAAGCACTCCAGACCCCCAGGCTCAGTGAGGTCGTCCTCCCCCAGAGTGCTCTTCTTCTTTGCCAGCCTTGTCCCAGCCCCAAGCTCGTCCCCAGCCACCACACTTATAGACCTAATAGTTTGATCCCCACCCCCCTGCCATACTAGTTTAAACCCCCCCGAACTGCACTAGCAAAGCTCCCAGCCAGGATATTTGTGCCCTTCCAACTTAGTTGTGACCCCTCCCTCTTGTACAGGTGCCATCCTCTCCTGAAAACCTCCCATTGATCTATGAAAATGAAGCCCTCCCTCCTGGACCAGTCCTTTAGCCAAGCATTCATTTGAACCAACTCCCTATTCTTAGCCTCACTGGCACGAGGCATTGGGAGCAGCCCAGAGATGGCCACCCTAGTGACCCTACTTTTTAACCTATTTCCCAACTCTGGACAGACTCTGGAGCAGTTCCTACAGATTGGGGGGTGGCAAATGTAACCCCACTATTTAAAATAATCTTTTCACTTGCGTGTAATTTATCACAGAACACGGGCAGCATGGACTTATCGAGAATGACGGGATAGTGTTGGGGTGGAGAAGTTATTCCTTCAAGTGGGAATCAGTGTAGTTTTGAAATGTGTTGAGGGTTTCTGCCTCTCCCCATTCAATCCTTCCCAACCTCTCTGTCGAGGCTCCTTCTCACTTTCTACCAGACAATGATTTGTGTTCGAGAGCGGGTGCAGAGGAGATTGAAATGAAACGGACAGACAGTTAACTTCAACACTGAGAAATGTGAAGTGATGCACTTTGGACAATAAGTTGAGGAGAGAATCCATAAACCAACTGGGAACAAGTTAAATCATGTGCAGGTAAAGGGAAACCTTTTATACCTCCATCAATCTGTGTCTCTCTCTTTTTCTCACTCTCTGTGTCTGTGTCTTCTGTCCATCTCTCCCTTTCTGGGAATATCTGAAAAATATCCACAAATATCAGGCAGCCATTTGGTGTTTCTTCCCAGTGGCCATTTCGTGTGAACGCAGCACTGAGATATTTCTGACAGAGTTGTCTCTTCACTAAAGTAACGTTAGTATTTTAAATGTGACAGATACGCAGCTATGGAGACACAAACGAGGGCTGTATTCCCAGGACAGGATAGAGGGAGCTATACTTTGTATCTGACCCCGTGCTGTACCTGTCCTGGGAGTGTTTCATGGGGACAGTGTAGAGGGAGCTTTACTCTGTATCTAACCCCGTGCTGTACCTGTCCTGGGAGTGTTTGATGGGGACAGTGTAGAGGGAGCTTTACTCTGTATCTAACCCCGTGCTGTACCTGTCCTGGGAGTGTTTGATGGGGGACAGTGTAGAGGGAGCTTTACTCTGTATCTAACCCCGTGCTGTACCTGTCCTGCGAGTGTTTGATGGGGACAGTGGAGAGGGAGCTTTATTCTGTATCTACCCCATGCTGTACAAGTCCTGCGCATGTTTGATGGGGACAGTTTAGAGGGAGCTTTACTCTTTTTCTAACTCCATGCTTTATCTGTCCTGGGAGTGTTTGATGGGGACAATTTCAAGGGAGCTTTACTCTGTATCTAACCCCGTGATGTACCTGTCCTGGGAGTGTTTGATGGGGACAGCGGAGAGGGAGCTTTACCCTGTACCTCGCCCATGCTGTACTTGTCCTGGAAGTGATTGATGGGGACAGGAGAGAGGGAGCTTTACTTTGTATCTAAACCCATGCTGTGTCTGTCCTGGGAGTGTTTGATGGGGACAGTGTAGAGGGAACTTGACTCTGCATCAAACCCCGTGCTGTACTGTCCAGGGAGTGTTTGATAGGGACAGTGTAGAGGGAGCTTTACTCTGTACCTAACCCTGTGCTGTACCTGTCCTGGTCGTGTTTGATGTGGACAGTGTAGAGGGAGCTTTACTCTGTACCTGTCCTGCGAGTGTTTGATGGGGGATAGTGCAGAGGGAGCTTTACTCTGTATCTAACCCCGTGCTGTATCTGTCCTGGGTGTGTTTGATGGGGACAGTGTAGAGGGAGCTTTACTCTGTATCTAACCCCGTGCTGTATCTGTCCTGGGTGTGTTTGATGGGGACAGTGCAGAGGGAGCTTTACTCTGTATCTAACCCCGTGCTGTACCTGTCCTGGGTGTGTTTGATGGGGACAGTGCAGAGGGAGCTTTACTCTGTATATTACCCTGTGCTGTACCTGTCCAGGGAGTGTTTGATGGGGACAGTGCAGAGGAAGTTTTACTCTGTATCTAACTCCGTGCTGTACCTGTCCTGGGAGTGTTTGATGGGGACAGTGTAGAGGGAGCTTTACTCTGTATCTAAACCCGTGCTGTACCTGTCCTGGGAGTGTTTGATGGGGACAGTGTAGAGGGAGCTTTACTCTGTATCTAAACCCGTGCTGTACCTGTCCAGGGTGTGTTTGATGGGGACAGTGTAGAGGGGGCTTTACTCTGTATCTAAGCCCGTGCTGTACCTGTCCTGGTCGTGCTTGATGTGGACAGTGTAGAGGGAGCTTTACTCTGTATCTAACCCCGTGCTTTACCTGTCCTGTGAGTGTTTGATGGGGACAATTTCAAGGGAGCTTTACTCTGTATCTAACCCCGTGCTGTACCTGTCCTGGGAGTGTTTGATGGGGACAGTGTAGAGGGAGCATTACTCTGTATCTAACCCCGTGCTGTTCCTGTCCTGGGAGTGTTTGATGGGGACAGTGTAGAGGGAGCTTTACTCTGTATCTCACCCCGTGCTGTACCTGTCCTGGGAGTGTTTGATGGGGACAGTGTAGAGGGAACTTTACCCTGTATCTAACCCCGTGCTGTACCTGTCCTGGGAGTGTTTGATGGGGACAGTGTAGAGGGAGCTTTACTCTGTATCTCACCCCGTGCTGTACCTGTCCTGGGAGTGTTTGATGGGGACAGTGTAGAGGGAGCTTTACTCTGCATCAAACCCCGTGCTGTACTGTCCAGGGAGTGTTTGATCGGGACAGTGTAGAGGGAGCTTTACTCTGTACCTAACCCCGTGCTGTACCTGTCCTGGGAGTGTTTGATGTGGACAGTGCAGAGGGAGCTTTACTCTGTATCTAACCCTGTGCTGCACCTGTCCTGCGAGTCTTTGATGGGGACAGTGGAGAGGGAGCTTTACTCTTTTTCTAACTCCATGCTGTACCTGTCCTGGGAGTGTTTGATGGGGAGAATTTCAAGGGAGCTTTACTCTGTATCTAACCCCGTGCTGTTCCTGTCCTGGTCGTGTTTGATGTGGACAGTGCAGAGGGAGCTTTACTCTGTATCTAACCCCGTGCTGTACCGGTCCTGGGTGTGTTTGATGTGGACAGTGTAGAGGGAGCTTTACTCTGTATCTAACCCCGTGCTGTACCTGTCCTGGGAGTGTTTGATGTGGACAGTGCAGAGGGAGCTTTACTCTGTATCTAACCCCGTGCTGTACCTGTCCTGGGAGTGTTTGATGGGGGACAGTATAGACGGAGCTTTACTCTGTATCGAACCCCGTGCTGTACCTGTCCTGGGAGTGTTTGATGGGGACAGTGTAGAGGGAGCTTTACTCTGTGTCTAACCCCGTGCGGTACCTGTCCTGGGTGTGTTTGATGTGGACAGTGCAGAGGGAGCTTTACTCTGTACCTGTCCTGGTCGTGTTTGATGTGGACAGTGCAGAGGGAGCTTTACTCTGTATCTAACCCTGTGCTGTACCTGTCCTGGGAGTGTGAAGCATCTTGGGATAATACTGTCCAAGGTGCTATATAAATGCAAGTTGTTGTTGTGTGTGTCTGAGTGTCAGCTTCTGTCCATGTCCAGGACACTGCAGGTAACAGAGAATGATTCACTCTGGTCTGCGATTGTACATCTCGTGTGTGTCTCAGTGTCAGCTCTGAAACATGTACAGCACTATCCCATCCTGTTTCTGTGTCTCTCTGCCTCTGTATCTGTATCTCTCCCTCTCGCTCCATCTCTCTCCCCATGACTGAAACAAACTAGAGTTTCAATCCCACACTGGGATGCTGTTCAATGTGAGTTCAGTTTCCCAGAAATAAAAATCCTCAACTAAAAATTCCTTTGACACAGCAGAGGGAACTTTTCTCAAAGTGAATTTGCGGCTGTCTTGAATTTGAACCCAAGTTTTCAATATGGGGGTGGCACAGTGATGCAGGGGTTAGCACTGCTTCCTCACAGTGCCAGGGACCCGACTTCGATTCCCAGCATGGGTCACTTTCTGACTGGAGTTTGAACGTCCTTCCCGTCTTTGTGTGGGTTTCCTCCGGGTGCTCCGGTTTCATCCCACACTCCAAAGATAGAACAAAGAAAATTATAGCACGGGAACAGGTCTTTCGGCTCTCCAAGCCTGCACCGACCATGCTGCCTGACTGAACTAAAACCCCCTACCCTTCCGGGGACCTTATCCCTCCATTCCCATCTTATTCATGTCTTTGTCAAGACGCCCTTGAAAAGTCACTATCGTATCCGTTTCCACTCCCTCCCCCGGCAACGAGTTCCAGGCACCCACCACCCTCTGTGTAAAAAAACTTTCCTCCCACATCTCCTTTAAATCTTGCCCCTCGCACCTTAAACCTCTGCCCCCGAGTAATAACTCTTCCACCCTGGGAAAAAGCTTCTGACTATCCACTCTGTCCATGCCCCTCATAATCTGGCAGACTTCTATCAGGTGTACAGGTTAGGTGGATTGGCCAAGCTAAATTGTCCCTTAGTGTCAGGAGGATTTGCTGAGGTAAATGTATGGGATTATAGGGATGGGGCCTGGGTGGGATTGTGTTCAGTGCAGACTCGATGGGCCGAATGGCCTCCTGCACTGCAGGATTCTATGAACCCTGTTCTGTATTTGGTTTGGGATTGTTTGTTGAAAAGTGTAGTTGAAGTGTTACTCTAATGCTGGAATTTAGGCTACGGGATGATTGGATCAAACACTTCAAGATAATAAGGGGAATGGAGAGGACTGATAAAGAACAACTTTTCCTGCTGGTTGGGGAGTCCAGGACTTGGGGACATTGGATTTCAAACAATGTTGAGGATTTTAGACTTGTAGGAGTGGAATTCAGAAACACTTTGCCACACCAGCTGTGATATTAGTTTGGAACTACCTTCTATAATTCGCAGTTGATGCTCAGTCGCTTATTAATGTTTAAATCTGAGGTTGATAGATGATATTTTTATACAGGAGAAGCAATTTAAAATCAATGGGTCAATGTTAAAATGGATGCAGGAACAGAGAGACCTGGGATTTCAGTTCATTTTTACATCTTAAAGATTCAACCTGGGGCTCAGAATCTGTCAGTTGAATCTACTTTTCCCGCCTGATAAAGTGTCAACAATTGTGTTGGGGAATGTGACAAAAGGTGACATTCCTGCACAGTGGGGTTGGGAGGTTGTTTGAAAGGAGATTCAGATTGTATCAGAAAGCGTCAATTAGATTGTGTCTCGTTGCAGAAGGTGCATATTTCACAGGAAATGCCCCGAGATAAAGACTAGTTTCACCGATGTCTGAGTAACTTTCAAAGTCTGCAGACGCATGAAGGGGGCAGAGATATTGTAATATTCAGAGCAGGAGATGGGGGACAATCACAGAATTGAAGATGTGAGGCCATCTCTTGTTTCCGAATGTCAGTGTTTAGCTTTTGAACTTTAGTCCTGTGCTAATAATTCCAAGTTTGCAATCCCACACTTTGCTGTTGTGAATTAGAGTTGTGAATTTTCTGAAATTGGTTGTGTAATAAAACTCGGTGCAGGATGCAATGATTCCCATTCTGTCCGCTGCTGCAAAGCCCCCGTGTCTGTCTCAGTTTCATCGTATTTATCAATGATTTGAGATCCTAGAATCATAGAATCCCTAAAGGGCAGACCATTCGGCCCATCGGGTCTGCACCGACCACAATCCCACCCAGGCCCGATTCCCGTAACCCCATATATTTACCCTGTTAATCCCCTGACACTAAGGTCAATTTATCATGGCCAATCCACCTAACCCGCACATGTTTGGACTGTGGGAGGAAACTGGAGCACCCGGAGGAAACCCACGCAGACACTGGGAGAACTCTACACTGACAGCGAGCTGAGGCTGGAATTGAACCTGGGTTCTTGGCGCTGTGCTAACCACTGTGCCACCATGCCGTTCATCATAGAATCCCTAAAGTGCAGAAGGAGGTCCTTTGGTCCATCAAGCCTGCCCCCGACAACAATACCACCCGGGCCTGAATCCCCCTAACACCATGGGGCAATTGAGCACGGCCAATTAACCTCACCCGCACATCTTTGGAGTGTGGGAGGAAACCAGAGCACCCGGAGGAAACCCACGCAGACACTGGGAGAACGTACAAACTCCACGCAGACTGTCACCCGAGGCTGGAATTGAACGTGGGTCCTTGGTGCTGTGGGGGAGCAGTGCTAACCACTGTGCCATCATGTCGCCCGGTGATGAGACTGAAAGTTTGCTACATTTCACAGAAATAGGCAGCATTTTAAGTCTTATAGCGAGAAGCTTCAAATGGCAAAGAGGTATTCCACTGCATAAGAGGCCATTCAGCTCATTGAGTCTGCACAGACTTGATGACAGAGTATCTTCCCCAGGCCCTCACCCCAGCCCTATCCCCATAACCCCATTGCTAATCCATCTAACCTATATATCTTGCGAGTGTGGAAGGTAACCAGAGCACCCGGAGGAAACCCACGCAGACACGGGGAGAATGTGCAAACTCCACACAGTCACCCGAGGCTGGAATTGAACCCGGGTCCCTGGCGCTGTGAGGCAGCAGTACGAACCACTGTGCCACCATGCTGCCCTAAAGTAAATTGTCTTAACTGAATGGTTCAAAGAGAGAAAGATGGATTTCATTGGAGACAATTGTGTGGTCACCCACTTTAAAAAGGATAGAACAGATTGCTTTATGAATGGGGAAAGGCTGGAAAGAGTGGAGGCCCAAAGAGACTTGGGGCGGTCACATCAACATAGAAAATAGGAGGAGGAGGAGGCCATTCAGCCCTTCGAGCCTGACCCACCATTCAACGCTATCATGGCCGATCCTCTGTCTCAATGCCATACCCCAGCGCTCTCCCCATACACCTCGACACCTTTAGAGTCTAGAACTCTATCTCTTTCCTTCTTAAATATATTCAGTGACTTGGTCTCCACAGCTTTCTGTGGGAGAGAATTCCACAGGTTCACCACCCTCTGAGTGAAGAGGTTTCCCCTCATCTCAGTCCCAAATGGCCTCCCCCGTATCCTGAGACTGTGACCCCTTGTTCCAGACACCCCCAGCCGGAGGAAACAATATCCCTGTATCCAGCCTGTCCAGCACTGTCAGAATTTTATACCTTTCAATTAGATCCCCGCTCACTCTTCTACATTCCAGTGAATACAGGCCCAGCCGACCCAATCTCCCCTCAGACATCAATGCTGCCATCCCAGGAATCAGTCTGGTGAACATTCACTGCTCTCCCTCTGTGGCAAGTACATCCTTCCTCAGATAAGGAGAGGAACACTGTACACAAGACTCCAGGTGTGGTCTCACCGAGGCTCTGTCCAGCTGCAGTAAGACATCCTTGCTCTTCTACTCGAATCCTCTTGCAATGAAGGCCAACATTGGTGTCACAGTTGTTAGCTCTGCTGCCTCACAGTGCAACGGACCCGGGTTCAATTCTGGTCTCAGGTCACTGTCTGTGTGGAGTTTGCACGTTCTCCCCGTGTCTGCATGGGTTTCCTCCTGGTGCTCCGGTTTCCTCCCACACTCCAAAGATGCGCGCGTTAGGTTGATTGGCCGTGATAAATTGCCCCTTAATGCCAGGGAGATTAGGATATTGTGAGTGAGACTGTGGGACTGTTCTCTATCTGTGTGTGTGTGTGAGACTGTGCGTGTATCTATGTGTGTGTGTGTGTGTGTGTTTCACTATCTTCCTGTCTCTCAGTCCCCCCAGTCCCAGAATCTGCTTCTCTTTCCACAGATGCTGCCTGTCCTGCTCAGTATTCCGGCATTGACTATTTCACAATCTGAGGAGTTGTGAATGCTGCGATCATCAGCGAACATCTCACCTATGGAGGGAAGGTCAGTGATGGAGCAGCTGAAGATGGTTGGGGCCTCGGACACTCACCCTGAGGAACTCCTGCAGTGATGTCCCGGGACTGAGAGGATCGGCTTTGAGATAATCGGCACATTGGGGGAAAGCTTGGAAAGCAGAGGATGCTGATTTTAGGTAAATGGCGACAGCGGCAACATGAGGCAATATCTGTGGCTTTGGATGATCCTTGTTGTACCCCACTATTAGCTGCTTGCCCTCCTGAATATCTCACTGTTACTCTCTGCATTACTATCTCATCCCTATCTCTCAGTGACTCTGCCTCTCTCCATCTCTCCGGGGAAATTATAATGGGGAGCAAGAAATGGCAGCAGAATTGAACGTATACTTTGGTTCTGTCTTCACAAAAGAGGCACAGATAACCTGGCAGAAATGTTAGGGAACCAATGGTTTAGTGAGAGTGTGGAATTGAATTGAAGGAAATCAGTATTAGTAAGAAAATGGTGCTGGGGGAATGAATGGGGTTAAAGGCTGACAAATCCCCAGGGCCTGATAATCTCCATCCCAGAGTATTAAAGGAAGCGGCGCTGGAAATATTGGATGCTTTGCTGGTCATCTTCCAAAATTCTATAGACTCTGGAGCAGTTCCTACAGATTGGGGGGTGGCAAATGTAACCCCACTATTTAAAATAATCTTTTCACTTGCGTGTAATTTATCACAGAACACGGGCAGCATGGGCTTATCGAGAATGACGGGATAGTGTTGGGGTGGAGAAGTTATTCCTTCAAGTGGAAATCAGTGTAGTTTTGAAATGTGTTGAGGGTTTCTGCCTCTCTCCATTCAATCCTTCCCAACCTCTCTATCGAGGCTCCTTCTCACTTTCTACCAGACAATTATTTGTGTTCGAGAGCGGGTGCAGAGGAGATGGAAATGAAACAGACAGACAGTTAACTTCAACACTGTATCTGTCCTGGGAGTGGATGAAGGGGAGTGTCGAGGCAGCTTTACTCTGCATCGAAAGCCTTGCTGTATCTGTCCTGGGAGTATTTAATGGCGACAGTGTAGAGGGAGATTTACTCTGTATCTAACTCCATGCTGTATCAATCCTGGGAGTGTTTTGATGTGGGAAAGTGCAGAGGGAGCTTTACTCTGTATCTAACCCCGTGCTGTACCTGTCCTGGGAGTGTTTGAAGGGGACAGTGTAGAGGGAGCTTTACTCTGTATCTAACCCCGTGCTGCACCTGTCCTGGGAGTGTTTGATGGGAACAGTATGGAGGGAGCTTTACACTGTATCTAACCCCGTGCTGTACCTATCCTGGGAGTGTTTGATGGGGACATTGGAGAGGGAGCTTTACTCTGTATCTCGCCCCGTGCTCAAACTGTCCTGGGAGTGTTTGAAGGGGACCCGTGTTGAGGGAGCTTTACTCTGTACCTAACCCTGTGCTGTCCCTGTCCGGGGAGTGTTTGATGGGGACAGTGTAGAGGGAGCTTTACTCTGTATCGAACCCCGTGCTGTACCTGTCCTGGGAGTGTTTTTTGGGGACAGTGTCGAGGGAGCTTTACTCTGTGTCTAACTCCATGCTGTATCAATCCTGGGAGTGTTTGATGTGGGACAGTGTAGAGGGAGCTTTACTCTGTATCGAACCCCGTGCTGTATATGTCCTGGGAGTGTTTGATGGGAACAGTGTAGTGGGAGCTTTACTCTGTATCTAACCCCGTGCTGTACCTGTCCTGGGAGTGTTTGAAGGGGACAGTGTGGAGGGAGCTTTACTCTGTATCTAGTCCCGTGCTGTACCTGTCCTGTGAGTGTTTGATGGGGACAGTGTAGAGGGAGCTTTACTCTGGATCTAACCCCGTGCTGTACCTGTCCAGGGAGTGTTTGAACGGGACAGTGTAGAGGGAGCTTTACTCTGTATCTAACTCCGTGCTGTACCTGTCCTGCGAGTGTTTGATGGGGACAGTGTCGAGGGAGCTTTACTCTGTTTCTAACCCCGTGCTGTCCCTGTCCTGGGAGTGTTTGGTGCGGACAGTGTCGAGGGAGCTTTACTCTGGATCTAACCCCGTGCTGTACCTGTCCTGTGAGTGTTTGATGGGGACAGTGTCGAGGGAGCTTTACTCTGTATCTAACCCCGTGCTGCACCTGTCCTGAGTGTGTTTCATGGGGTCAGTGTACAGGGAGCTTTACTCTGTATCTAATCCCGTGCTGTCTCTGTCCTGGGTGTGTTTGATGGGGACAGTGTCGAGGGAGCTTTACTCTGTATCTAACACCGTGCTGTCCCGGTCCTGGGAGTGTTTGATGGGGACAGTGTCGAGGGAGCTTTACTCTGTATCTAACACCGTGCTCTCCCTGTCCTGGGAGTGTTTGATGCGGACAGTGTAGAGGGAGCTTTACTCTGTATCTAATCCCGTGCTGTATCTGTCCTGGGAGTGTTTGATGGGGGACAGTGTCGAGGGAGCTTTACTCTGTATCTAACACCGTGCTGTCCCTGTCCTGGGAGTGTTTGATGGGGACAGTGTAGAGGGAGCTTTACCCTGTGTCTAACTCCATGCTGTATCAATCCTGGGAGTGTTTGATGTGGGACAGTGTAGAGGGAGCTTTACTCTGTATCTAACCCCGTGCTGTATCTGTCCTGGGAGTGTTTGATGGGAACAGTGTAGTGGGAGCTTTACTCTGTATCTAACCCCGAGCTGTACCTGTCCTGGGAGTGTTTGAAGGGGACAGTGTAGAGGGAGCTTTACTCTGGATCTAACCCCGTGCTGTACCTGTCCTGGGAGTGTTTGAAGGGGACAGTGTAGAGGGAGCTTTACTCTGTATCTCGTCCCGTGCTGTACCTGTCCTGGGAGTGTTTGAAGGGGACAGTGTAGAGGGAGCTTTACTCTGTATCTAACCCCGTGCTGTACCTGTCCTGCGAGTGTTTGATGGGGACAGTGTCGAGGGAGCTTTACTCTGTATCTAACCCCGTGCTGTCCCTGTCCTGGGAGTGTTTGATGCGGACAGTGTAGAGGGAGCTTTACTCTGGATCCAACCCCGTGCTGCACCTGTCCTGAGTGAGTTTCATGGGGTCAGTGTACAGGGAGCTTTACTCTGTATCTAATCCCGGGCTGTCTCTGTCCTGGGTGTGTTTGATGGGGACAGTGTCGAGGGAGCTTTACTCTGTATCTAACACCGTGCTGTACCTGTCCTGGGAGAGTTTGATGGGGACAGTGTAGAGGGAGCTTTACTCTGTATCTAACCCCGTTCTGTAACTGTCCTGGTTTGTCTTTGATGGGGACGGTGTCGAGGGAGCTTTACTCTGTATCTAACCCCGTGCTGTATCTGACCTGGGAGTGTTTGATGCGGACGGTGTCGAGGGAGCTTTACTCTGTATCTAACCCCGTGCTGTACCTGTCCTGGGAGTATTTGATGGGGATAGCGTAGAGGGAGCTTTACTCTGTATCGAACCCCGTGCTGTACCTTTCCTGGGAGTGTTTTTTGGGGACAGTGTCGAGGGAGCTTTACTCTGTATCTAACCCCCTGCTGTCTCTGTCCTGGGAGTGTTTGATGGGGACAGTGTAGAGGGAGCTTTATTCTGTATCTAATCCCGGGCTCTATCTGTCCTGGGAGTGTTTGATGGGGACAGTGTAGAGGGAGCTTTACTCTGTATCTAACCCCGTGCTGTACCTGTCCTGGGAGCGTTTGATGGGGACAGTGTAGAGGGAGCTTTACTCTGTATCTAATCCCGTGCTGCACCTGTCCTGAGTGTGTTTCATGGGGACAGTGTACAGGGAGCTTTACTCTGTATCTAATCCCGTGCTGTATCTGTCCTGGGTGTGTTTGATGGGGACAGTGTAGAGGGAGCTTTACTCTGTATCTAATCCCGTGCTGTATCTGTCCTGGGTGTGTTTCATGGGGACACTGTACAGGGAGCTTTACTCTGTATCTAATCCCGTGCTGTACCTGTCCTGAGTGTGTTTGGTGGGGACAGTTTAGAGGGAGCTTTACTCTGTATCTAACCCCGTGCTGTACCTGTCCTGGGAGTGTTTAATGGGGACAGCGTAGAGGGAGCTTTACTCTGTATCGAACCCCGTGCTGTACCTGTCCTGGGAGTGTTTGATGGAGACAGTGTGGAGGGAGCTTTACTCTGTATCTAACCCCGTGCTGTATCAATCCTGGGAATGTTTGATGTGGGACAGTGTAGAGGGAGATTTACTCTGTATCTAACCCCGTGCTGCACCTGTCCTGAGTGTGTTTGATGGGGACAGTGTAGAGGGAGCTTTACTCTGTATCTAATCCCGTGCTGCACCTGTCCTGGGTGTGTTTCATGGGGACAGTGTAGAGGGAGCTTTACTCTGTATCTAACCCCTTGTTGTACCTGTCCTGGGATTGTTTGATGGGGACAGTGTCGAGGGAGCTTTACTCTGTATCTAACCCCGTGCTGTACCTGTCCAGGGAGTGTTTGATGGGGACAGTGCAGAGGGAGCTTTACCCTGTACATAGCCCATGCTGTCCTTGTCCTGGGAGTGATTGAAGGGGACAGTGTCGAGGGAGCTATACTTTGTATCTAACCCCGTGCTGTACCTGTCCTGGGAGTGTTTGATAGGGACAGTGTAGAGGGAACTTTACTCTGTACCTAACCCCGTGCTCTTCCTGTCCTGGTCGTGTTTGATGTGGACAGTGTAGAGGGAGCTTTACTCTGTACCTGTCCTGCGAGTGTTTGATGGGGGACAGTGCAGAGGGAGCTTTACTCTGTATCTAACCCCGTGCTGTACCTGTCCTGGGAGTGTTTGATGGGGACAGTGCAGAGGGAGATTTACTCTGTATCTAACCCTGTGCTGTACCTGTCCAGGGAGTGTTTGATGGGGACAGTGTAGAGGGAGCTTTACTCTGTATCTAACCTAGTGCTGTACCTGTCCTGGGAGTGTTTGATGGGGACAGTGTCGAGGGAGCTTTACTCTGTATCTAACCCCGTGCTGTACCTGTCCTGGGAGTGTTTGATGGGGACAGTGTAGAGGGAGCTTTACTCTGTATCTAAGCCCGTGCTCTACCTGTCCTGGTCGTGTTTGATGTGGACAGTGCAGAGGGAGCTTTACTCTGTATCTAACCCCGTGCTGTACCTGTCCTCGGAGTGTTTGATGGGGATAGTGTAGAGGGATCTTTATTCTGTATCTAATCCCGGGCTGTATCTGTCCTGGCAGTGTTTGATGGGGACAGCGTAGAGGAAGCTTTACTCTGTATCGAACCCCGTGCTGTACCTGTCCTGGGAGTGTTTGATGGGGACAGTGTAGAGGGAGCTTTACTCTGTATCTAAGCCCGTGCTCTACCTGTCCTGGTCGTGTTTGATGTGGACAGTGCAGAGGGAGCTTTACTCTGTATCTAACCCTGTGCTGTACCTGTCCTGGGAGTGTGAAGCATCTTGGGATAATACTGTCCAAGGTGCTATATAAATGCAAGTTGTTGTTGTGTGTGTCTGAGTGTCAGCTTCTGTCCATGTCCAGGACACTGCAGGTAACAGAGAATGATTCACTCTGATCTGCGATTGTACATCTCGTGTGTGTCTCAGTGTCAGCTCTGAAACATGTACAGCACTATCCCATCCTGTTTGTGTGTCTCTCTGCCTCTGTATCTGTATCTCTCCCTCTCGCTCCATCTCTCTCCCCATGACTGAAATTAGTTTGGAACGACCTTCTATAATTCGCAGTTGATGCTCAGTCACTTATTAATGTTTAAATCTGAGGTTGATAGATGATATTTTTATACAGGAGAAGCAATTTAAAATCAATGGGTCAATGTTAAAATGGATGCAGGAACAGAGAGACCTGGGCTTTCAGTTCATTTTTACATCTTAAAGATTCAACCTGGTGCTCAGAATCTGTCAGTTGAATCTACTTTTCCCGCCTGATAAAGTGTCAACAATTGTGTTGGGGAATGTGACAAAAGGTGACATTCCTGCACAGTGGGGTTGGGAGGTTGTTTGAAAGGAGATTCAGATTGTATCAGAAAGCGTCAATTAGATTGTGTCTCGTTGCAGAAGGTGCATATTTCACTGGAAATGCCCCTTTTAAACATTAACGTTCAAATGACTAATTCCCTTGACACTGAGCAGCCTGTGTTATAACATCCCCCACCCCCATCCTGTACAACAGACCCCCTGTCTGATTCCCCCTCCCCCCTCCTCCATTGCCCCCTTTCTCTGATAACCCCTGACTCTGGTCAGCCCTTTCAGCAGTGCTGAATCCCTCTGAATTGCCCCCGATTCCCTCCCTCTGCGTTCCTGGGCCCTTGCTGCTTGTGAACAGCAAACCCGTGATCTGGCCCGTCCCCCACGAGAGAGCAGAGAGAGAGAGAGAGATATAAGAGACAGAGAAGTAGAGATATGGAGATAGAGAGAATGCTGCTGTAATTCAGACAGAATGATTCACAGAGAGGGGGAAGCAGAGATCAGAGAGATGGAGATGGGGAGGATGCGACTGTAATTCAGACTGATTCACAGAGAAGGAAGCAGAGATCAGAGAGAGGGGGAAGCAGATAGAGAGAGGGAAGCGATAGAGAGAGAGATAAGAGACAAATAAAAGCAGAGTTAATGTTAAAATTTTATTTGTTAATCACAAGTAGGCTTACATTAACACTGCAATGAAGTTATTGTGAAAAGATATAGAGATGGGGAGTGAGAGAGAATGCTGCTGTACTTCAGACAGAATGAGTCACAGAGAGGGAGCAGAGATAGACAGAGGGGGGAGCAGAGATAGAGAGAGAGAGACGGAGAGGAGGCTGCTGTGATTGAGATAAAATGATCCACAGAGAGAGAGAGAGACGGAGAGGCTGAGATACAAAGTGAGATGTCGAGATAAATAGAAAGTGGGGCTTTGGCAAGACAGAGTGACAAAGTTTCAGAGAGAGAGTGAAAGATAGAGAGAAGGAGAGAAAAAGGGAAAGATGCTGCCATTGTGAGAGGCTGAGGTATAAAGGATGGGGAGAGACCGGGATTGGAAAGATGTGGAGAAACAGTTCTGAGGATGGGGGAGTTGCACAGACAGAGCTTCAGGGAGAGGGATTGAAATCTGTGGGATTACATTGGAGCAGGGATCACTGGGAATGCCCCCTCCCCCTGACACACAGACCACTAACCCTCCGTGTAAAAGCCCCACCAGTCTATCTGTGAATAAAAATGAATGACAAAGACACGGGGACTTTTATTAATATTTTTCTCTCTGGTTATAGCTCTTGTCCGAGGATTCCTCACGGCAAAACTATTCGCTCTCTGCATCGCCAAAGTTTCCAAAGGAATTCTCCTTGGAAGAGAGAAAGAGAAAATAAAGTGAAATTTGATTAAACACAAAACAAAAGCTGATTATAAACAATAAAAGGCACAGCAAGATCCCAGGACTTGCTGAAATTCACAATCTCACTGGGGGAGGTGGGGGAAACATTCATTTTCACCTCCTCATTATTAAACCCTGACAAAATGGGAACAAGTTTCAAATGCAATGAACTTGCAACTGCCTCCTGACTGTCCCGATATTGAATTTATTAAACACATCAAAGCATTCTGGGGGCTTTACTCCAGAGACAGGCCAGTGAATAAACACAGGAGGCCCCAATGAAGTTCCCACTTCTGTCAGTCACCTCTCTCCGCCCCCCCCCCCCTCTGTTTCTCCCTCTCCGTCTCCTACACACTTCCCCCAGATCTATATCTGTCCAATACCCCGTCTCTGGATAACCTGTCCTGATCTCTGCTCTGTTTCTCTACCTCGAGGTGAAGCAGGATTGAAATGCTCTCTCTAAGTTTCTGTCTGACCGTTTAAAATAAAACTCACAATCAAAAGGGAAATGAGAGGGGGGCGGGGGGGCAGGAAAATCCACAATCCCACCCTGAAGCGGCTGCTTCACATTTTATTGAACCATTAAATTCAGCCACTTAAACCCTGTTGGGGAATTAAGCGAATGCAAAAGTGCTGCTGAGATTTAGGCCGTGAAGTGCGGCCTAGTCACAGAGGCTGCATTATTCCTCAGGTGGAAAGAACAAACCCCCCTCTCTCCCACCCCCCAGTTAAACAGAACAATCTTCTCCATCCACACCCACAAATCCCAGCGCCCTGTCTAAACACACAAGCAGGACTCTGGGATTGAGAACAAGCCTTTCCCCCAGGCTCAGGAATTTGAATTTCAGCTCCCTCTCCCTCCTGAGTGCTTCACAGTGAGAGGGAGAGAGACTGGGAATGCTGCAATCAGGATCCCACAGGGAGTCCCACACTGCAGGAGGACACCTCCCCCCCCCCCCCCCCCAGAGCCTCTGTCTCTATCCCCCTACCCCCCTCCACTGAGCACCCAACACTCCCCACCCCTTCTCTGTTCACCCTGTTTCTCTCTCTCTACCCCACCCTCCTTCCCCTCCATCTTTTTATGTTTAAAGCATGGGGCTCTGTCATAGTGTGAGGAATATGGGGCAGGGGGACGGAGCATGAGTGCACAGCAAGATCCCACACACACACAGCTTGAACACGGCCAGATACAAAGTGATTTTGAAGTGAGGATTGGGGTAAAGTGAGTGGGAAATGAGGGAACCACACGTCTCCCTCTCTTTCCCCTCCATCTCTCCCCCACCGCAAATGAAAATAATAAGTCACTCCAGCATTGGTGCTGTTTGTACATTCGATATGAACAGGGAACCTTCCACTTCGAGCAGAGTCACACCTCTCTCTCCCATTCCCTCTGTCTCTCGCTGTTTCTCTCTTTCTCTGCCTCTATCTCTGAACCTGTCCAGCCCCCTCTGTGTCTCTTTTGCTTTCCCCCCAGATCTATATATATATCCAATACCCCATCTTTGCCCCGGTCTCTCTTACTCTGGATAATCTGTCCTGATCTCTGCTCTGTTTCTCCGTCTGGGGATGAATGGGGATTAAAATGCTCTCTCTGATAAGTTTCTGTCTGACCGTTTCAAATAATGACGTGTTGTGAGCCACGTTTGCTATTTCTCAGTGATTTCCATGGGGAAATGGGGAGGGAAGCTCCTGCAAAGCCACATCTCTCTCTCACTGCAATGTGGCAGCAGCCACATTCCAATATCTTTATATTGGGAAAAAATCTATTCAAACACAACAGCCCAGATTCAGCCTCAGTCACACAGCCGATGGTTACAAATCCCACCTTCTGGGAGGGTGTGAGTGAGGGTCTTTTCCCCAGAGACTGGGGAGCTGGGCTGTGAGTGCAGAGCAGAGGACCCACCCCTAACCCACCCCCCCCTCCAGTGTGTCTCCTCTCCCTGCCCCTCTGCCTTTGATCTCCCTCTGTTACCCTCCCTTTCTCTCTCTCTCCTTCCCTGATAACTCACAATCAAAGGAGAAAGATGGGAGAGAGAGAGAGATAGCAGGAAAACCCACAATCACATCCCCAATCCGATGGAATAAAGCGGCTGCTGCAGGTTTTATTCGGCTGCTTTTCTCTCTCTCTCTGTCTGTCTCTCCTTCCCCCACTCCCTGTCTTTCTCTGTCTCTGTCTGTCTTTCCCTCCCTCCCTGTCTCTCTCTTTCTCTCTCTCTGTCTTTCCCTCCCTGAAATTAAATCCAAAAAATTCACATTGGTGTTTTCCATCACATTTTATTGAAAGATGAAATATAGACAGGAATGTCTGGGGAGAGAGAGAGGGGAGGGGTGCTGGGATTGGTAAGAACGCTGGAGAGACAGAGACAGGGAAATTATGAACCCCGCCCCTTCCATCCAAATAGAAATTCCTGGGAAAAGAGGGAGGAGAATCTGGAGTCACACAGCACAGAAACAGGCCCTTCGGCCCACCAGGTCTATGCTGGCCATCAAATTCCAATCTATACTCCCCCCATTCCCCAGCACTCGCTGCACAGCCTACGATGCCTCGGCGATTGAAGTGCTTTAATTTACCCGACCCCGTTTACACTTCTTCCTTTGAACCCACTTTGCGGTCCGTGAGCGAGATTTTGTTTAATAAAGTGTGGTCACTGTTGCAGTGCGAGCAAAGGCCACAGGCCCAGTGTGTGCACAGCAAGATCCCACAACAACAGCAGCAGCAGCAACAATGTGAACCTGAATCAAATGGGACACAGTCCTCCCCAACACACCCCCAACACTCTCGCCTGCTGTGAGCCCCCTTCCCCACTCACTACCCTGTGTGTCTCATCCCAAATTCCCAGAAAGGGTTGAACTCCCTCTTAAAACGAAGCCAAACCCTTTTTAAAACACAATCTCTGTGGTGCTCTGGAAGATCCCAGAAGGTGCAGTTCGCTGTGTTGAGTGTGTTTTAATTTGGGAAATGTTTATACAGAGGGAGAGTGAGGCAGAGAGGGGCTGAGGCTGTGAAATCCACCCCCCCCCCCTTCGCCCCGGGACCCTCAGAATTGAATCATAACGTGTAGGGCCACACGGGGGCACAGTGGTTGGCGCTGCTGCCTCACAGCTCCAGGGACCCGGGTTCAATTCCCAGCTCGGGTCACTGTGATCCTGTGTCTCTTCCCCCACCCCCTCACTGCACCCCCACAAACCTCACCTCTTGCTGTCTTTTCCTGTTTTCCTCCTCACTCTCCCCCTCTCTCTCTCCCACTCCCTCCATCTTTCTCTCTCACTCCCTGTCTGCCTTTCTCTCTCTCTCCGTCCATCTTTCTCTCTCTCTCTCCCTCCATCTTTCTCTGTCTTTCTCTCTCTCTCCCTCACACTGTTTCTCTCTCTCTTTCTCCCTGCCTGTCTCTCTCTCTCTCTGTCTTTCCCCCTCTTTCTCTTTCTGTCTCTCTCTTTCTCTCAGAGACTGGGAATGCTGCAATCAGGATCCCACAGGGAGTCCCACACTGCAGGAGGACACCACCCACCCCCAGAGCCTCTGTCTCTATCCCCCTACCCCCCTCCACTCAGCCCCCGACACTCCCCACCCCTTCTCTGTTCCTCTCTCTACCCCACCCTCCTTCCCCTCCATCTTTTTATGTTTAAAATGTGGGGCACTGTCACGGTGCGGGGAATATGGGGAGGGGAGGAGGGGAGACAGAGAGCATGAGGGCACAGCAAGATCCCACACACAGTCTGAGCAGGGCCAGATACAAAGTGATTTTTAAATGAGGATTGGGGTAAAGTGAGTGGGAAATTAGGGAACCACACGTCTCCCTCTCTCTCCCTCCACACGAGAGACCCCCAGATCCTGTGTCTCTTCCCCCACCCCCTCACTGCACTCCCCCACAACCCTGACCTCTTGCTGCCCTTTCCTGCTTTCCCTCACTCTCCCGTCTCTGTCTCTCTCTCTCCCTTTCTCTCTCTCTCTCTTTCTCTCCCTCTCTGTCTTTCTCTCTCCCTTTCTTTCTCTCTGTCTCTCTCTAATATGGTTATGAAGTTGCATATAGGGTAAAACATCTGGTGTTTGACAAATGTAAATATTGAAAAGAAATGCTGAGAAAACCAAAACGAACCATCCAGCGTTGTGTCTTTAGAAAGCCTGTGTCTTTGTGCTGGGGATTTTAAACTGCAGAAAGCAGGGCTGCAGAAGACAACTTTACAACATTTGTGTCCAAAGCAGCAGCCAGAGTCCCAGCAGAGCAAAACAGACTTTGAATTGGGTCAATGATTTTAAAACAAGCTCTCAAACACACACAACCAATTGCATTCAAATTGGAGCGTTGGTGACAGCCTCAAGCCACTCAAATTGCAGGAATACTGTGAGGAAATTCTGGGTATTTAAACCCGGGACAGGGGGAAATAACGGGGAGGGAGCGACCTTGCTGCCTCATTAGATTGAAGGAGGGAGAGTCTGATACTGAATCCTGCAGTAATATATACAGCTTCATCACATCACCATCTAAATAGAAGCAGAAACCAACTCAGAAAGTATTCCAGACCCAAGCAGCAGAAGAAAGTTCACACTTCCAACAGACGCCTGGTATTATATTATTTGAGAGTGACTCTATTCTGTAATGATTTATTTCATTATTCCTGAGTGAGTCTTGTCATTGGAACAGCATTCTACTGGGGAGTTTATTCAGTTTGTTCATTGTTTTAATAAGGTTGTCACCCAGTCTAAATTAAAGACCTGTTAGTTGTTCCTGATACAGAGAGTGTCAGATCCTGCTTTAATTTACCAATTCCTCCGACAGCACAAAGCTGTGCGGGTTCGGTGGATTGGCCGTGTTAAATTGACCCTAGTGTCAGGGGGATTAGCAGGTTAAAAGTGTGGGGTCATGGGAATAGGGCCTGGTTGGGATTGTGGTCGGTACAGACTAGATGGGCCGAATGACCTCCTTCTGCACATCTGTCTAAAACCAGTAGCTTCCTCCTGTCTCACACACACTTAAGATTACGAGGCAAGGTGTATCTCTTTGGGGGGGTTACAAAATAGCGCAGAGGGAAACATCACCTCAGCGTGGTAACAATATTTATAATCCCACAATCACACCCCCACCCTCCCTTAGTCAATGAATGAATGATTCAAATGACAATGAAGGTAATTCTGCACAGCAAGATCCCACTGCCAGTCCCACGATGGAGGAGGGCAGCCCCAGACTCTGTGTCTCTTTCCCCCTGCCCCTCCTGAGACCCTCTCACACCCCTCCCCCCCACACCCTCTCTGTTTAGCTCTCCCTCCATTTCTCTGTCTCTCTCTCTGCCTCCTCCGCCTCCCCAACATCTTTCCTGTTTAAAGTTCTGCTCACGGTCACAGTGCGAGGAATAGGGAGCCAGACCCACCTGTGTGCACAGCAAGATCCCACACACACAACCTGGTGAGGGCCAGATTAAATAAATGTTGTGGGTGAGGACTGCAGGAGAGTGTGTGGGAAATGGGATCCACTCCTCTCTCTCTCTCTCTCTCTTCCCAAATTAAATTGACAACAATTCACATTGGTGTTTTCTTAAACATTTTATTGAAAGATGAAATATGGACAGGAATGTCTGGGGAGAGAGAGAGAGGGGAGGGGTGCTGGGATTGGTAAGAACGCTGGAGAGACAGAGACAGGGAAATTCTATACCCACCCCCCATCCAAATAGAAATTCCTGGGAAAAGAGAGAGAGAAAAGAATCTGGAGTCACACAGCACAGAAACAGGCCCTTCGGCCCACCAGCTCCATGCTGGCCATCAAATCCCAATCTATCCTCCTCCCATTCCCCAGCACTTGCTCCAGAGCCTACGATGCCTCGGTGATTAAAGTGGTTGAATTTACCCGACCCCTTTTCAAGCTTTTTCCTTGAACCCACTTTGCGGTCCCTGGGCCAGATTTTGTTTGAAAATAAAAAGTGCGGTCGCTGTTGCAGTGCAGCCAAAGGCCACAGGCCCAGTGTGTGCACAGCAAGATCCCACAGCAGCAGCAGCAATGTGAACCTGAATCAGATGGGACACAGTCCTCCCCCCACCCCCCACTCTCTCGCCTGCTGTGAGCCCCCTTCCCCACTCACTACCCTGTGTGTGTGTGTGTGTGTGTGTCTGCATCATCCCAAATCTCCAGAAAGGCCGGAACTCCCTCTTAAAAGTAACCCTTTTTAAAACTAAAATCACTGTGGTGCACAGCAAGATCCCACAAAGTGCAGTCAGCTGTGTTGAGCGTTTTTTAAATTTGGGAATTGTTTATACAGAGTGAGGGAGCCAGAGAGGGGCTGAGACAGTGAAATCCCTCTCTCAGGACCCTCAGAATTAAACTGGAGACCCTGTCCCTCACTGAAACCCCCCCTCCCTCTAACAGCCTGTGTCTCTCCCCCTGCATCTAACCCACAACTCCAGCTGTTTCCATCCCTCCCTCTTCCTCTCTCTCCCTGCCTCTCTGTCTCCACCTGTTTCTGCTCGAGAAGAGACAGGGAGAGAGAGAACAGGGAGAGAGAGAGACGGGGAGAGACAGAGATAAAGCGAGAGAGACAGATATTTGATAATTAATTGTGTATGGTCGCATTATTGAGTGTGGTTTAATTTGGTGATTTTTTTATACAGAGAGGCAGAGAGAGAGGTGAAGACAGTGACATTCTCTCCCTGGCACCCTCGCAAGTTCAAAGACACAAAAGCTGCAGACACTCTCACACACAAACTGGGTTTGGTAAGTTTCCCAATCTCTGCAGCTTCCCATGTGGCCCAGGGTTTGAATTGAAATTTAAAAGCAGCTTGGAGAGACTGCAGGATTTTTGAGTTGAGTTTCTCCCCCCCCCTCACCCTGTAAATATAAAATAGAAATTCCTGGATTACAATATTCCCTTGGACAGAGCAGAGGGAATGTGTGAGTGGTGTGTGTGTGTGTCTGAGACCTAGGCTGGATTTGGGAATATCTGCCTGCTGAAGAGGGTCAGTGAAACCATCCTGGCTGAATATCTCATCGCTAAAGGGTCACAGAGAGAGATATCTGATCAATAAATGTGTTACTGAACCCACTCTGGATGCTCCCTCTATCTCTGTCTTTCTCACTAACTTCATTGCAGTGTTAATGTAAGCCTTGTGACACTAATAAATAAACTTTAAATCTTTCAACTTTAAAAACTCTCTCTTTCTGTCTCTCTCAGTAACTGCAGCGTTAATGTGAGCCTTACTTGTGACAGGAATAAACAAACTTTAAACATCCTCTCTGTCTCTTTATCTCTCTGTCTCTTTCTGTCTCTTTATCTATGTCTCTGTCTCTGTGTGTCTCTGCCTCTCTCTGTCTCTCTCTCAGTAACTTCATTGCAGTGTTAATGTAAGCCTTACTTGTGACACTAATATATAAACTTTAAAACTTTCAACTTTAAAAACTCTGTCTGTGTGTCTCTGTCTCAATTCAGACACTAGTTCAGTGCCAGGTTGAGAGGGGGTCAGTATTGAGCAGAATGGGAGGCAGTTTGATACAAAGTTTGCAGAAACTGCAGCGAGTGTTTGTAAACATGTTGGGGTTTGTGGAAAGGTCAGTGTGTAACAAGCTGAGGGAAGGTGTTTCCACTTCACATGTGGCTACTTTTTGGCAATGGGAGTTACCTTTGCATCTACAGGGAGCTCTGAAGCCTCATGGCTTTCTGCCTGCCTCTGTTTGAACAGTTTAATATGTTTCAGCACTGAGACCTCTGGCCCTTGTTGGGAATATCAGTCTCCCAGAATACCAGTATACCTGACTGCACACCTCCCCCCCCCGCCCGCCACCCCCAGCCCCCAACCCTGTGTGTGTGTTGTCCCAAGTCTGGAGACTTCCCCACAGTCCCCTGAAAGGTTTAAACTGCCTCTGAGAAAACACCCTTTTTAAAACAAAATCCCCAGCAACATCCCACAAGGTGCAGTCAGCTGTGTTGAGTGTTTTGTAATTTGGGAACAGTTTATACAGAGAGAGAGAGAGGCAGAGAGGGGCTGAGACAGTGAAATCAAACCCCCCGGGACACCCAGAATGAAAATCACACAGCACAAAATCCCAGGATTGCCCCTTTCCAGGTTTTACTGAGAGATTGTCCAACTAAATATTAATTCCTGGGAAAAAGAGGGAGAGAGAGAGAATAAAGAGAGGCAGATAGCGGAAGGAAATGGAGAGAAAAGCAGAGAGAAATAGACAGAATGGGGGAAAAGCTGTGGAGAGGATGAAATGAAAATCTGAACATCTGTAAACTGAATTGTAAAGGCCTCTGTGAATTTTATTCAACAATTAGGTTCATTGCTCTGTCTCCGACCCCTGTTATTTTAGATTTAAAACAAACTTATAGACAGTTTCATACATAATTTACTCTGCCACCCACCAAAGGGTTAACGTGTTTGTGACTAATTGCAAAGCCGGGATATTTTAACCCCAGCATTTTAAACTCCAGCCCCCCACACATCCCACAATCGAACCAGAACTGGTTCATCCGAGGAAGCGAGATTAAATTTAAACCTGGATCAGGGTAATAAAGAGACGACAACTCACTTGCAGCCTATAGAACAGGCCTCAGTCCATCCATCCTCCTCTGGAGAAAAGCCCCTTGTCCAAGGATCCCGAGTCATGTTGCAGTCTTCAAAATTCAAATTCCTGGGGAGAAGAGAAAATAATTAATTAAAGTACAAGAAAATGTTTAAATTAAATAGCACAAGAGCCCAGGATTCCCCCTTCTAAGATTTCACTGAGAGATTGTCTAACTAAATATGAATTCCTTGGGAAGAGATAGAATATAATTAATTTAAATACAAGAAAATGTTTAAATTGAATCCACAAGAGCCCAGGATTCCCCTTTCTCAGTTACACAATCTCTCAGTAAAATCTAAATATTAATTCTTGGGTAAAAGAGAGAGAAATATATTAAAATACCAGAAAATGTTTAAATTAAATCGCACAAGAGCCCAGGATTCCCCTTTCTCAGATTTTACTGAGAGATTGTCCAACAAAATATTATTTCCTGGGAAAAAGAGGGAGAGAGAGGGAATAAAAAAGAGAGACAGATAGAGGAAGGAAAGGGATGGAGAGAGAGAAAGCAGAGAGGAAATAGACAGAATGGGGGAAAAGCTGCAGAGAGGACGAAATGAACTTCTGAACTTCTGAAAAATGAATTGTAAAGGCCTCTGTGAATTTTATTCAACAATTAGGAGCAGCGGTCTGTCACCCATCCCTGTTACCTTGGATTTAAAACAAATTGAGACAGTTTCATATCACAGACATTTAATTTACTCTTTGCCACCCACCTAAGGGTTAACGTGTTTGTGACTAATTGCAAAGCCGGGATATTTTAACCCCAGGGTTTCAAACTCCAGCCCCCCCACACCCCACAATCGAACCAGAACTGGTTCATCCGAGGAAGCGAGATTAAAATTAAACCTGGATCAGGGTAATAAAGAGACGACAACTCACATGCGGCCTATAGAACAGGCCTCAGTCCATCCATCCTCCTCTGGAGAAAAGCCCCTTGTCCAAGGATTCCGAGTCATGTTGCAGTCTTCAAAATTCAAATTCCTGGGGAGAAGAGAAAATAATTAATTAAAGTACAAGAAAATGTTTAAATTAAATAGCACAAGAGCCCAGGATTCCCCCTTCTAAGATTTCACTGAGAGATTGTCTAACTAAATATGAATTCCTTGGGAAGAGATCGAATATAATTAATTTAAATACAAGAAAATGTTTAAATTTAATCCACAAGAGCCCAGGATTCCCCTTTCTCAGTTACACAATCTCTCAGTAAAATCTAAACATTAATTCTTGGGTAAAAGAGAGAGAAATATATTAAAATACCAGAAAATGTTTAAATTAAATCGCACAAGAGCCCAGGATTCCCCTTTCTCAGATTTTACTGAGAGATTGTCCAACAAAATATGACTTCCTGCGAAAAAGAGGGAGGGAGAGGGAGGGAATAAAAAAGAGAGACAGATAGAGGAAGGACAGGGAGAGAAAGAGTGAGAGAAATAGACAGAATGGGGGAAAAGCTGCAGAGAGGACACAATGAAAGTCTGAACATCTGAAAACTGAATTATAAAGGCCTCTATGAATTTTATTCAACAATTAGGAACAGCGCTCTGTCTCCCATCCCTGTTATCTTGGATTTAAAACTAACTTTTAGACAGTTTCATATTACAGATATTTAATTCACTCTTTGCCACCCAGCAAAGGGTTAACCTGTTTGTGACTAATTGCAAAGCCGGGATATTTTAACCCCAGGGTTTTAAACTCCAGCCCACCCCACAATCGAACCAGAACTGGTTCGTCCGAGGAAGCGAGATTAAAATTAAACCTGGATCAGGATAATAAAGAGACAACAACTCACATGCGGCCTATAGAACAGGCCTCAGTCCATCCATCCTCCTCTGGAGAAAAGCCCCTTGTCCAAGGATTCCGAGTCATGTTGCAGTCTTCAAAATTCAAATCCCTGGGGAACAGAGAAAATAATTAATTAAAATACAAGAATTCTTTAAATTAAATAGCACAAGAGGCCAGGATTCCCCCTTCTCAGTTACACAATCTCTCAGTAAAATCTAAATATTAATTCTTGGGGAAAGAGAGAGAAAATAATTAAAATACAAGAAAATATTTAAATTAAATAGCACAGCAAAAACCCAGGATCTCCTCTCAGTTACACAATCTCTCAGTAACACCCAAACACAACAAGTCAGTTGTAAAGCAGAGACTAAAGAGTTAGGGTGGCACGGTAGCACAGTGGTTAGCACTGCTGCTTCACAGCTCCAGGGACCTGGGTTCGATTCCCGGCTTGGGTCACTGTCTGTGTGGAGTTTGCACATTCTCCTCGTGTCTGCATGGGTTTCCTCCGGGTGCTCCGGTTTCCTCCCACAGTCCAAAGATGTGCGGGTTAGGTTGATTGGCCATGCTAAACATTGCCCTTAGTGTCCTGAGATGCCTAGGTTAGAGGGACTAGTGGGTAAATATGTAGGGATATGGGGGTAGGGCCTGGGTGAGATTGTGGTCGGTGCAGACTCGATGGGCCGAATGGCCTCTTTCTGTACTGTAGGGTTTCTATGATTCTATGAGACAGTTCCCTCCCTGTGTGTTTCTCTCTCTCTCTCTATTCCACTCTCATTCAGATCTCGCTCCCTCTGATATGAAACATTAAATCTGGATCAGGTTAATAAACAGACACAACTCACTCAGGGTGAAGCCTGAGCAACAGGCCTCAGTCAGCCCTCCCTCTGGAAGAAGCTCCTCTCCTTCATCCTGGTCACAAACATTCCCGTCCTTTGGATCCTCGACACATCCCCAGTTTTCAAAATTCCTCAGGAGAAAAAGAGATAAAAATTGGTTAAAAAGAGAGAGAAAAAGAGACACGGCCATTTTAACAATAAGACACACAACATATCACAGCGAGGAGTCCAGCATTTCCATTCAAGTCCATTCAGCATCATGTCCACACAAGCAAAGCACAGGTCAAAAAGCAGATTGACACACACACTGACACACACACACACTGAATCAGAGTGGGAATGTTTTCAGTGCAGGGGGATTATTGGTGTGGGGACTGAAGGCTCTCAGATTCACATTTATCCTGAGTGTGCTGGATGCAAACCCCACCCTGAGTCTCTGACATGTTTACAATGTCTGTCTCTCTATTGAGATGCTAATTCACCCCCCCTCCCCCTCTCACCCCAGAGGAGTTTGTGGCAATGTCAGACTGACTCTTGATATGTTAATGCAGGCCGGCAATGGATTCTGCAAGTTCCTGTCTTTAGTTTAGTTTCAAACTTTATTTCTTTTCCCCTGTAGGTCGTGTTCGTCCATTTCAAAAACCCCCTGACCCCCCCACAGCAGCCCGGAAAATCCTTGCAGCCGCTCCCCACAACCCAGCGAGTGGAGGGGGAATGGGGATGTGTGAGTGAGTGGATTGGGGATTGTGTCAGTGTGTGTCTGTCTATCCCCCCCTCTCTGCTCACACTTCCTGCCCAGCCTGCTGAAGACAGGGAAAGAATGGGAGTTGAACAAAGCCTCCTCTCTGCCTCCATTTTCAAAGGATTTGCCCCTTTCTCACACCAGTTTTGTCCATTGAGCTGTCCCTATCAATTGGAAAAAAGTTTTATTTATCTCGCTGTGAGATATGAAGTCACTAATTACGAAATACAGGCAAAAACATCCCATTATGAGACAGGGAGCTTCAATGGGATTTTAAACTGAAATCCTCGGATGTCAATTCCTTAGGTTAAAAGTTTCTAATTCATTAATTTGGATTAAATTAAAAGCGGCCAGTATATTCTCACCAGCTGCTTTCTGTTAACTCTCCCCCTTATCACCGGTGGTTCGCACTGCTGCCTCACAGTGCCAGGGACCCGGGTTCGATTCCCGGCTTGGGTCACTGTCTGTGCGGAGTCTGCACGTTCTCCCCGTGTCTGCGTGGGTTTCCTCCGGGTGCTCCGGTTTCCTCCCACAGTCTGAAAGATGTGCTGGTTAGGGTGCATTGGCCGTGCTAAATTCTCCCTCAGTGTTACCCGAACAGGCGCCGGAGTGTGGCAACTGGGGGATTCTCACAGTAACTTCATTGCAGTGTTAATGTAACCCTACTTGTCACACTAGTAGATAAACTGAAACTTAACACTCATGCCCTCTCCTGCCGGCACTCACTCACTCTTATACACTTACTCACTTTGTACACTCACTCCCTATTACACACTTACACACACACACTCAA
>NW_027592594.1:0-50000 GCF_964213995.1 Mustelus asterias | reverse complement strand
GAGAGAGTGTATGTGTGTGAGAGGGTGAGTGTATGTGTGTGAGAGTGAGTGTATGTGTGTGTGAGAGAGTGAGTGTATGTGTGTGAGAGGGTGAGTGTATGTGTGTGAGAGGGTGAGTGTATGTGTGTGAGAGTGAGTGTATGTATGTGTGAGAGAGTGAGTGTATGTGTGTGAGAGAGTGAGTGTATGTGTGTGAGAGAGAGTGAGTGTATGTGTGTGAGAGTGTGTCAGTGAGAGAGAATGCATGGGTGAGAGTGTGTGAGCGTGAAAGTGTGTGTGAGAGAAAGTGTGTGAGAGAGAAAGTATGTGTGACAGAGCGAAAGAGCATGTGTGTGAGAGAGAGAGTGCATAAGAGATAGTGTATGTGTGTGTGAGAGACAGAGAGAGCATGTGTGTGTGTGTGTGTGTGTCTGAGAGTGTGTAAGGAGAGCGTGTGTGTGACCTGATCTTCCTCTACAGTCTATCAGTAACTGAAACACGGGATTAGATGCAAAGTAAAGCTCCCTCGACACTGATCCCATCAAACACTCCCAGGAAAGGTACAGGAACAGCACAGAGATCGATACAGAGTAAAGCTCTCTCTACACTGTTCCCATCAAACGCTCCCAGGACAGATACAGCACGGGGTTAGATACAGAGTAAAGCTCCCTCTACACTGTTCCCATCAAACACTCCCAGGACAGATACAGGAAGTGGTTAGATACAGAGTAAATCTCCCACTTCACTGTCCCATCAAACATCCCCAGGACAGATACAGCACGGGGTTAGATACAGAGAAAAGGTCCCTCTACACTGTCCCCATCAAACACTCCCAGGACAGATACAGCACGGGGTTAGATACAGAGAAAAGGTCCCTCTACACTGTCCCATCAAACACTCCCAGGACAGGTACAGCACGGGGTTAGATACAGAGAAAAGGTCCCTCTACACTGTCCCCATCAAACACTCCCAGGACAGATACAGCACGGGGTTAGATACAGAGTAAAGCTCCCACTTCACTGTCCTCATCAAACACTCCAAGAACAGATACAGCAGGGGGTTAGATATGGAGTAAAGCTCCCTCTACAATATCCCCATCAGACAAACCAAGGACAGGTGCAGCACGGGGCTAGATACAGAGTAAAGCTCCCTCGACACTGTCCCCATCAAACACTCCCAGGACAGGTACAGCATGGGTTTAGATACAGAGTGAAGCTCCCTCGACACTGTCCCCATCAAACACACCCAGGATAGGTACAGCATGGGTTTAGATACAGAGAGAAGCTCCCTATACACTGTCCCCATCAAATAATCCAATGACAGATACAGCATGGTGCTAGATTTAAGGAAAAGCTGCCTCCACATTGTGCACATCAAACACACCCAGGACAGGTACAGCACGGGGTTAGATACAGCTCAAATCTTCCTCTACATTTTGCCCCATCATTGTGTGTGTGTGTGTGAGAAAGTGTGTGTGAGAGAATGTGTGTGTGTGTGAGAGAGAGAGAGTGTGTGTGTGTGTGAGAGAGTGTGTGCGAGAGAAAGAGTGTGTGAGAAAGTGTGTGTGTGAGAGAGAGAGTGTGTGCGAGAGAGAGTTTGTCTGAGAGAGAGTGTGTGTGAGAGAGTGTGTGCGAGAGAGTGTGTGCGAGAGAGAGAGTGTGTGTGTGTGTGAGAGAGTGTGTGTGTGTGAGAGTGTGTGCGTGAGAGAGAGAGTATATGTTTGAGAGAGAGTGTATGTGTGAGAGAGAGAGTGTATGTGTGAGAGAGTGAGTGTATGTGTGTGAGAGAGGATTACTGCCTGTGCCACGGGAAGGTGAGGGCAGGAATGGAGTGAGGTGGAAGATGAATGTGTGTCTGAGGGACTGGTGCAGGGGGCAGGGATTCAGGTTCCTGGACCATTGGGACCTCTTTAGGGGCAGGGGTGATCTGTATACAAAAAACGGGTGGAACTTGAATCACACGGGGACCAATATCCTGGCCGGTAGGTTGGCTAAGGTTACTGGGGAGAATTTAAACTAGATAGGTTGGGGGGAGGGGAGCTAGAAGAGTTGACTAGGATCAAGGAACTAATTGATGGGGTGGAGGATGCAGGGGTAAGGGGAATTACAAAATTAATGGTAGAGGAGAGGGTGCAAGTGAATGAAGGCGGTAATTTAGATAAGGGAGTAGAGGGAGAGGGTGTTCGCGACTCATCAAAGCGGGTCCAGATAAAAGCTGGAATAAGGACACTTTGCCTGAATGCACGAAGCATTCGGAACAAGGTAAATGAGTTGATGGTGCAAATCAGCACAAGTGGGTACGATCTAGTGGCCATTACAGAAACGTGGCTGAAAGGTGACCAGGACTGGGAGATGAATATCCAGGGGTATCAGGCGTTTAGGAAGAATAGACAGGAAGGAAAAGGTGGTGGGGTCGCGCTATTAATAAGAGATAATATCAGGGTAGTACTGAGGGATGACATAGGCTCTGAGGAACAAAACGTGGAATCATTATGGGTAGAGATGAGGAATAGTAGAGGGAGAAAGACACTAGTAGGTGTGGTATATAGGCCCCCAAATAATAATGTTGAGGTAGGGAGGGCTATAAACAAGCAGATAAGGGATGCGTGTAAAAACGGAACGGCAATAATCATGGGGGACTTCAACATGCACATTGACTGGCAGACTCAAGTCGGTAAGGGTGGAATGGAGGAAGAGTTCTTAGAATGCTGTCGGGATAGTTTCCTTGAACAGCATGTTACGGAACCGACGAGGGAACGAGCTATTTTGGATCTGGTATTGTGTAACGAGGTAGGTAGAATTAAGGATCTTATTGTGAAGGACCCTCTTGGGTCTAGTGACCACAATATGGTCGAATTTCTGATTCAGATGGAAGAGGAGAAAGTTTGGTCCCAAACCAGTGTCCTCTGTTTGAACAGAGGGAAATATGATAGGATGAGGGATGAATTGGCTAAGGTAGACTGGGAGAGCAGGCTGGCAGGTAGGATAGCTGAGGAACAGTGGAGGATTTTTAAGGAGATCCTTTTCAGTTCTCAGCAAAAATATATTCCAGCAAAAAACAAGGATTGTAAGAAAAGGGAGAACCAGCCGTGGATAACGAAGGAAATAAAGGAGAGTATTAAAATAAAAACAGCTGCGTACAGAGTGGCCAAAAATAGTGGAGAAACAAGTGATTGGGAAAAATTTAAGAAACAACAAAGAGAGACTAAGAAAGCGATAAAGAAAGGAAGGATAGACTATGAAGCTAGGCTAGCAATTAATATAAAAAATGATAGTAAAAGTTTTTATAAATATATAAAAAGGAATAGAGTGGCTAGAGTGAATGTTGGACCCTTGGAGGACGAGAGGGGGGAGTTAATAGTGGGAAATGAGGATATGGCTGAGTCTTTAAATACGTTTTTTGTGTCGGTCTTCACGGTGGAGGACACAAATAGTTTGCCAAATATTAACGATAGAGGGTTGGCAGCAGGAGAAATACTTAATACAATTAATGTTACCAGAGAGGCAGTGCTGGGTAGACTAATGGGACTGAAGGTGGATAAGTCCCCGGGTCCGGATGGAATGCATCCCAGGGTATTGAAAGAAATGTCAGAGGTAATAGTGGATGCGTTAGTGATTATTTATCAAAACTCGTTGCATTCTGGGGTAGTGCCGGTTGATTGGAAAACGGCTAATGTTACGCCGCTGTTTAAAAAAGGAAGGAGACAAAAGGCGGGTAACTATAGGCCGGTCAGCTTAACGTCTGTAGTAGGGAAAATGCTGGAATCCATTATTAAAGAGGAGATAGCAGGGCATCTGGATAGAAATGGTTCGATCAATCAGACGCAGCATGGATTCATGAGGGGAAAGTCGTGCTTGACGAACATGTTGGATTTTTATGAAGATGTGACTAGGGCGGTTGATGGAGGAGAACCGGTGGATGCGGTGTTTTTGGATTTCCAAAAGGCGTTTGATAAGGTGCCCCATAAAAGGCTACTGAAGAAGATTAGGGCACACGGAGTTGGGGGTAGTGTGTTAAAGTGGATTGGGGACTGGCTATCCGACAGGAAGCAAAGAGTCGGAATAAATGGGTGTTTTTCCGGTTGGAGGAAGGTAACTAGTGGCGTGCCGCAGGGATCGGTACTCGGGCCGCAACTATTTACCATTTATATAGATGATCTGGAGGAGGGGACGGAGTGTAGGGTAACGAAGTTTGCAGACGACACAAAGATAAGTGGAAAAGTGAATCGTGTGGAGGACGGAGAAGATCTGCAGAGAGATTTGGACAGGCTGAGTGAGTGGGCGAGGATATGGCAAATGGAGTATAACGTTGATAAATGCGAGGTTATACACTTTGGAGGAAATAATAACAAATGGGATTACTATTCTATCTCAATGGAAACAAATTAAAACATGCTACCGTGCAAAGGGACCTGGGGGTCCTTGTGCATGAGACGCAAAAGCCCAGTCTGCAGGTACAACAGGTGATCAAGAAGGCAAATGGGATGTTGGCCTATATTGCGAAGGGGATAGAATATAAAAGCAGGGATGTCTTGATGCACCTGTACAGGGCATTGGTGAGGCCGCAGCTGGAATACTGTGTGCAGTATTGGTCCCCTTATATGAGGAAGGATATATTGGCATTGGAGGGAGTGCAGAGAAGGTTCACCAGGTTGATACCGGAGATGAGGGGTTTGGATTATGAGGAGAGGCTGAGGAGATTGGGTTTGTACTCGTTGGAGTTTAGAAGGATGAGGGGGGATCTTATGGAGACTTATAAGATAATGCGGGGGCTGGATAGGGTGGAGGCGGAGAGATTCTTTCCACTTAGTAAGGAAGTTAAAACTAGAGGACACAGCCTCAAAATAAAGGGGGGTCGGTTTAAGACAGAGTTGAGGAGGAACTTCTTCTCCCAGAGGGTGGTGAATCTCTGGAATTCTCTGCCCACTGAGGTGGTGGAGGCTACCTCGCTGAATATGTTTAAAGCGCGGATGGATGAATTCCTGATCGGTAAGGGAATTAAGGGTTATGGGGATCAGGCGGGTAAGTGGTACTGATCCACGTCAGATCAGCCATGATCTTATTGAATGGCGGGGCAGGCTCGAGGGGCTAGATGGCCTACTCCTGCTCCTATTTCTTATGTTCTTATGTTCTTATGAGAGAGTGTATGTGTGTGAGAGAGTGAGTGTATGTGTGCATGTGTGTGAGAGTGTGCCAGTGAGAGAGTGTGCATGGGTGAGAGTGTGTGAGCGTGAAAGTGTGTGTGAGAGAATGTGTGTGAGAAAGTGTGTGAGAGAGAGAGAAAGTGTGTGAGACAGAGAGAAAGAGTGTGTGTGTGTGAGAGAGAGAGTGCGTAAGAGATAGTGTATGTGTGTGTGAGAGACAGAGAGAGCATGTGTGTGTGTGTGTCTGAGAGTGTGTATGGAGAGCATGTGTGTGACCTGATCTTCCTCTGCAGTCTATCAGTAACTGAAACACGGGATTAGATGCAAAGTAAAGCTCCCTCGACACTGTTCCCATCAAACACTCCCAGGACAGATACAGCACGGGCTTAGATACAGAGTAAAGCTTCCTCTACACTGTCCCCATCAAACACTCCCAGGACAGGTACAGCACGGGCTTAGATACAGAGTAAAGCTTCCTCTACACTGTCCCCATCAAACACTCCCAGGACAGGTCCAGCACGGCGTTAGATACAGAGTAAAGCTCCCTCTACACTGTCCCCATCAAACACTCCCAGGACAGGTACAGCACGGGGTTAGATACAGATAAAGCTCCCTCTGCACTGTCACTATCAAATAACTATCAAATCTCCACATCATGACTATCAAATATTCCAATGACAGATACAGCATGGGGATAGATACAGGGAAAAGCTGCCTACACATCAAACACACCCAGGACAGGTACAGCATCGGGTGAGATACAGCGTATATCTCCCTCTACATTGTGTGTGTGAGAGAGAATGTGTGTGTGTGAGAGAGAGTGTGTGTGTGAGAGAGAATGTGTGTGTGTGAGAGAGAATATGACTTTGTGTGTGTGTGTGTGAGAGGGAGAGTGTGAGAAAGAGAGACAATGTGTGATGGAGACAGAGTGCATCTGAGAGAGTGTGTGTGTGTGTGTGTGTGTGTGAGAGAGAGTGTGTGTGTCTCTGAGAGTGTGAGAGAGTGTGTGTGTGAGAGAGAGCGTGTGTGTGTGAGAGAGTGTGTGTGTGTGTGTGTGTGTGAGAGAGTGTGTGTGTCTGAGAGTGTGAGAGTGTGTGTGCGAGAGAGAGAGAGCATGTGTGTGAGAGAGAGTGTGTGTGTGTGTGTGAGAGAGTGTGTGTGTCTGAGTGTGTGAGAGAGTGTGTGTGCGAGAGAGAGAGCGTGTGTGTGCGTGAGATTATGTGTGTGTCTAAGAGTGTGTAAGAGAGAGTGTGTGTGTGAGCTGATCTTTTTCTACAGTCTATCGGTAACTGCAACACTATATTCTGCACCCTTTCCTCTCCTTCTCCCTGTGTACTCTATGTACAGAATGTTTTGTCTGTATAGCGCACAAGAAACAATACTTTTCACTGCATCCCAATTCAAATCAATCAAATCAAATCAAATTAACACGGTGAAGTTTGGACCCTGTGGGGTGACAGTTGTCTGAATACAGATTCTATCTTATTGTAACATTCAGGTACCACGTGTACTGAGCTCACCAGCGTTCTGTCTGTGTTGTGTGAATCCAGTCTTGAAATATCCACTGATGTTGCTAATTCTGCCAAGACAGAAACAGAAAGAGTGTTTGAATTCTCCGTGATTAGACCCCTTAACGATAAACAACACGGTGGATGAGAGAGATAGAGAGGGAGAGGGTGAGAGGGAGAGGGAGAGAGAGAGAGAGGGAGAGGAAGAGAGAGAGATGGAGCGATGCAGAGTAACAGAGAGATAGGGAGAGGGAGCAATGCAGAGAGTAACAGTTAGACAGTGAGGAGTAGAGATTAATTCAGATGGATAGTGAGTGTCAGGGGAGTCCGACACGCTACATAAACAAGGTAAAGATTTGAAAATGGAGGAGTGTTTCTTACCCACTTTTAAAAGACAATCCACACTCACACCAGTCACATTTCACACTCTCTGCTCAGTCCTGTGTTGGGGGGTGTTGAGTGTGGGATCAGTGTTTGCTTTTCTCAAACCGCACTGATATTCCCAACAAGGGCAAGAGGTTTCAGTGTTTAATAATGTAAACATTTAAAAACAAAAGCAGACAGGATTTGGTTAAATCTCACGGGATCCAGGGTGAGGTAGCCAAATGGATATAAAATAGGCTTGATGACAGAAGACAGAGGGTGGGTGTAGAGGGTTGTTTTTTTGTCCAACTGGAGGCCTGTGACCAGCGGGGTGCCTCAGGGATCGGTGCTGGGTCCACTGTTATTTGTCATTTATATTAATGATTTGGATGAGAATTTAGGAGGCATGGTTTGTAAGTTTGCAGTTGACACCAAGATTTGTGGCATAGTGGACAGTGAAGAAGGTTATCTAGGGTTGCAATGGGATCTTGATCAATTGGGCCAGTGGGCTGTTGAATGGCAGATGGAGTTTAATTTAGATAAATGCAAGGTGATACATTTTGGTGGATCGAACCAACACAGGACTTACTCAGTTAATGGTAGGGTGTTGGTGAGAGTTACAGAACAAAGGGATCTCGGGGTACAGATTGATAGCTCTTTGAAAGTGGGGTCACAGGTGGATATAGTGGTGAAGAAGGCATTCCACATGCTTGGTTTCATTGGTCAGAACATGGAATACAGGAGTTGGGACGTCTTGTTGGAGTTGTACAAGACATTGGTAAGACCACACTTGGAATGCTGTGTATTGTTCTGGTCACCCTTATAGAAAGGAGATGATTAAGCTGGAAAGTGTGCAGAAAAGAATTACTGGGATGCCAAGGGGTCCTGATGGTTTGAGTTATAATGAGAGGCTGGATACTCTGGGACTTTTTTTCCCTTGAGTTGGCTTAGTGGTGTTCTTATCGAGGTCTCTAAAATAATGAGGGCATGGATATAGCAGCTTTATAGAACCTTAGTTAGGCCGCACTTGGAATATAGTGTTCAATTCTGATCGACACACGACCAGAAAGATGTGGAGAATTTGGAGAGGGTTCAGAAAATATTTACCAGGATGTTTCCTAGGATGGAGGGCATTAGCTCTGAGGAGAGATTGGAGAAACTTGGTTTGTTCTCACTGGAACGACGGAGGTTGAGGGATGACCTGATAGAAGTCTACAAGATTATGAGGGGCATGGACAGAGTGGATAGTCAGAAGCCTTTTACCAGGGTGGAAGATTCAAAATCGAGGGGGCATAGGTTTAAGGTGTGAGGGGCAAGGTTTAAAGATGTACAAGGCAAGTTTTTTTACACAGAGGGTGGTGGGTGCCTGGAACTCGCTGTCGGGGGAGGTAGTGGAAGCAGATACGATAGTGAGTTTTACGGAACGTCTGGACAAATACATGAATAGGATGGGAATAGAGGGATATGGTCCCCGGAAGGGTAGGGGGTTTTAGTTCAGTCGGGCAGCATGGTTGGTGCAGGCTTGGAGGGCCGAAGGACCTGTTCCTGTGCTGTAATTCTCTTTGTTCTTTGATAAGCTCGTCAACATCTTTTCCAAAAGGGAGGGGAGTCTAAAACTAGAAGACACAGCTTTAAGGTGAGAGGGGAGAGGGTCCAGAGGGCAATTCTTTTCACACATAGGGTGGTGAGGGATTGGAACAAGCTGCCAGTGGTTGGAGTAGAAGCGGATACAATTTTATATTTTAAAAAGCATTTAGACAGTTATTCTGGTAAGATTGGTGTGGAGGGATTTGGGCCAAACGCAAGGCATTTGATACGAGCTTAATGGTAAAAACTGGGTGGCAGGGAAAAGTTGGGCCAAAGGGTCCATTTGTATCTGAGCTCTGTTTTCTGCCCGGAAACCATTTCTCAATCCATCCCAGTATTTTCCAAATTTGTGGATTGGACACAGTAAATTGCCGTTTCCTGTCCAAAGCTGTGTTGGTTCGGTGGATTAAGGTAAATGTGTGGGGTTACGGGGATAGGGCTGGGTCAAGGGCCTTGGTAAGATACTGTGTCAGAGAGTCAGTACAGACTCGATGGGCTGAATGGTCTCCTTCTGCACTGCAGGGATTCTGTGACTCTACTATTAAGATCCCTTTGTCATTTGAAGCTTCCAGCTAAAATGCTGACAATGCTGCCTATTTCTGTGCACTTTGGCAAACGTTCTGTCTCATCACCGGGCGACACGGTGGCACAGTGGTTAGCACTGCTGACTCACAGCGCCAGGGATCTGGGTTCGATTCCCCGTCTCGAGTGACTGTCTGTGTGGAGTTTGCACGTTTGCTAAATTGCCCCTTAGTGTCAGGGGGACTCGGGCCTGGGTGGGATTATTGTCGGGGCAGGCTTGTTGGGCTGAATGGCCTCATTCTGCAGTGTAGGAATTCTATGGCTCTTGGATCTTAAATGGTTGATAAATAGTGAAACTGAGACACAAACTGGGGCTTGGCAGCAGCAGACAGAATGGGAATCATTGCATCCTGCAGGGATTTTTATTACAGAATCAATTTCAGAAAATTTACAACTCAAAATTCACAAAAGCAAAGTGTGGGATTGCAAACTTGGAATGATTAGCCTAGGACTAAAGTTTAAAAGCTACAGATTGACATTCAGAAACAAGAGATGGCATCACATCTTCAATTCTGTGATTGTCTGGCATCTCCTGCTCTGAATATTACAAAATCTCTGCCCCCTTCATGCGTCTGGAGACTTTGAAAGTTACGCAGACATTGGTAAAACTTTCCTTTATCTCAAGGCATCTCCTGTGAAATACTCAACTTCTGCAAAGAGACACAATCTAATTGACACTTTCTGAATCTCCTTTCAAACAACCTCCCAACCCCACTGTGCAGGATGCAGGAATGTCACCTTTTGTCACATTCCCCAACACAATTGTTGACACGTTTTCGGGACAGGAAAAGTAGATTCAACTGACAGATTCTGAGCCCCAGGTTGAATCTTTAAGATGTAAAAATGAACTGAAAGCCCAGGTCTCTCTGTTCCTGCATCCATTTTAACATTGACCCATTGATTTTAAATTGCTTCTCCTGTGTGTAAAATACCATCTATCAACTTCAGGTTTGAACATTAATAAGCGACTGAGCATCAACTGTGAATTATAGAAGGTAGTTCCAAACTAATATCACACCTGGTGTGGCAAAGTGTTCCTGAATTTCATTCCGAAAAGTCTAAAACCCAAAACATTGTCTAAAATCCAATGTCCCCCAAGTCCTGTCCCCATCAAACACTCCCAGGACAGGTACAGCACAGGGTTAGGTACAGAGTACAGCTCCCTCGACACTGTCCCCATTAAACACTCCCAGGACAAATACAGCACGGGGTTCAATACAGAGTAAAGCTCCCTCGACACTGTCTCCATCAAACACTCGCAGGACAGGGACAGCACGGGGTTAGGTACAGAGTAAAGTTCGCTCTACACTGTCCCCATAAAACACTTCCAGGAGAGATACAGCACGGGGTTAGATACAGAGTAAAGCTCCCTCCACACTGTCCCCATCAAACACACCCAGGACAGGTACAGCATGGGGTTAGATACAGAATAAAGCTCCCTCTACACTGTCCCCATCAAACACTCACAGGATAGATACAACACAGAGTGTGCGTGAGCGAGACAGAGTGTGTGTGTGAGAGACAGAGAGTGTGTGTGAGCGAGACAGAGAGTGTGTGAGAGACAGCGAGCGTGTGAGTGAGAGACAGAGAGTGTGTGTGAGAGAGACAGAGAGTGTGTGTGAGAGACAGAGTGTGTGTGAGAGAGACAGAGAGTGTGTGTGAGCGAGACAGAGAGTGTGTGAGCGAGACAGAGAGTGTGTGAGAGAGACAGAGAGTGTGTGTGAGAGAGACAGAGAGTGTGTGTGAGAGAGACAGAGTGTGTGTGAGCGAGACAGAGAGTGTGTGAGCGAGACAGAGAGTGTGTGAGAGACAGCGAGCGTGTGAGCGAGACAGAGAGTGTGTGTGAGAGAGACAGAGAGTGTGTGTGAGCGAGACAGAGAGTGTGTGTGAGCGAGACAGAGAGTGTGTGTGAGCGAGACAGAGAGTGTGTGAGAGAGAGAGTGTGTGAGAGACAGAGAGTGTGTGAGCGAGACAGAGAGTGTGTGTGAGAGAGACAGAGAGTGTGTGTGAGAGAGACAGAGAGTGTGTGTGAGCGAGACAGAGAGTGTGTGAGCGAGACAGAGAGTGTGTGTGAGCGAGACAGAGAGTGTGTGTGAGAGAGACAGAGAGTGTGTGTGAGTGACAGAGAGTGTGTGAGCGAGACAGAGAGTGTGTGAGCGAGACAGAGAGTGTGTGTGAGAGACAGAGAGTGTGTGTGAGAGACAGAGAGTGTGTGAGAGAGACAGAGAGTGTGTGAGAGACAGAGAGAGTGTGTGAGAGACAGAGAGAGTGTGTGGGAGAGAGAGTGTGTGCGCGGGAGAGAGTGTGTGTGTGAGAGAGAGTGTGTGTGTGAGAGAGAGTGTGTGTGTGTGAGAGAGTGTGTGTGTGTGAGAGAGAGAGTGTGTGTGTGTGAGTGAGAGTGTGCGTAAGAGATAGTGTATGTGTGTGTGAGAGACAGAGAGAGCATGTGTGTGTGTGTGTGTGTGTGTCTGAGAGTGTGTGAGGAGAGCGTGTGTGTGACCTGATCTTCCTCGACAGTCTATCAGTAACTGAAACACGGGATTAGATGCAAAGTAAAGCTCCCTCGACGCTGTTCCCATCAAACACTCCGAGGAAAGGTACAGGTACAGCACAGAGTTCGATACAGAGTAAAGCTCCCTCTACACTGTCCCCATCCAACACACCCAGGACAGATACAGCACGGGGTTAGATACAGAGTAAAGCTCCCTCTACACTGTCCCCATCAAACAAACCAAGGACAGATACAGCACGGGGTTCGATACAGAGTAAAGCTCCCTCTGCACTGTCCCCAACAAACTCGCCCAGGACAGGTACAGCACGGGTTTAGATAAAGAGTAAAGCTCCCTCAATACTTTCACCATCAAACACTCCCAGGACAGGCACAGCATGGGTGAGATACAGAGTAAAGCTCCCTCTGCACTATCCCCATCAAACACTCCAACAACAGATACAGCAGGGGGTTAGATATGGAGTAAAGCTCCCTCTACAATATCCCCATCAGACAAACCAAGGACAGGTACAGCACGGGGTTAGATACAGAGTAAAGCTCCCTCTTCACTGTCCCCATCAAACACTCCCAGGGCAGATACAGCAAGTGGTTAGATATAGAGTAAAACTCCCTCGACACTGTCCCCATCAAACACTCCCAGGACAGGTACAGCACGGGGTTAGATACAGAGTAAAGCTCCCTCTACACTGTCCCCATCAAACACTCCCAGGACAGGTACAGCAAGTGGTTAGATATAGAGTAAAACTCCCTCGACACTGTCCCCATCAAACACTCCCGGAACAGATACAGCACGGGGTGAGATACAGAGTAAATCTCCCTCGTCACTGTCCCCATCAAACTCGCCCAGCACAGGTACAGCATGGGATTAGATACAGAGTAAAGCACCCACTTCACTGTCCTCATCAAACACTCCCAGGACATATACAGCACAGGGTTAGATACAGAGTAAAGCTCCCTCTACACTATCCCCATCAAACACTCCCAGGGCATGTACAGCACGGGTTTAGATACAGAGTGAAGCTCCCTCGACACTATCTCGAGACAGAGAGTGTGTGAGCGAGACAGAGAGCATGTGAGAGACAGAGAGTGTGTGTGAGAGACAGAGAGTGTGTGTGAGAGACAGAGAGTGTGTGTGAGAGACAGAGAGTGTGTGTGAGAGAGACAGAGAGTGTGTGTGAGAGACAGAGAGTGTGTGAGCGAGACAGAGAGTGTGTGTGAGAGACAGAGAGTGTGTGTGAGCGAGACAGAGAGTGTGTGAGCGAGACAGAGAGTGTGTGTGAGAGACAGAGAGTGAGTGTGAGAGACAGAGAGTGTGTGTGAGAGAGACAGAGTGTGTGTGAGAGAGACAGAGAGTGTGTGTGAGAGAGACAGAGAGTGTGTGTGAGGGAGACAGAGAGTGTGTGTGAGCGAGACAGAGAGTGTGTGTGAGAGACAGAGTGTGTGTGAGCGAGAAAGAGAGTGTGTGTGTGAGCGAGACAGAGAGTGTATGTGAGAGACAGAGAGTGTGTGTGAGAGACAGAGAGTGTGTGTGAGCGAGACAGAGAGTGTGTGTGAGAGACAGAGAGTGTGTGTGAGAGACAGAGAGTGTGTGTGAGCGAGACAGAGAGTGTGTGTGAGCGAGACAGAGAGTGTGTGTGAGAGACAGAGAGTGTGTGTGAAAGACAGAGAATGTGTGTGAGAGACAGAGAGTGTGTGTGAGAGACAGAGAGTGTGTGTGAGAGACAGAGAGTGTGTGTGAGCGAGACAGAGAGTGTGTGTGAGCGAGACAGAGAGTGTGTGTGAGCGAGACAGAGAGTGTGTGTGAGCGAGACAGAGTGTGTGAGAGACAGAGTGTGTGTGAACGAGACAGAGAGTGTGTGTGAGCGAGACAGAGAGTGTGTGTGAGAGACAGAGTGTGTGTGTGAGAGACAGAGTGTGTGTGAGCGAGACAGAGAGTGTGTGTGAGCGAGACAGAGAGTGTGTGTGAGAGACAGAGGGTGTGTGAGCGAGAAAGAGAGTGTGTGTGTGAGCGAGACAGAGAGTGTATGTGAGAGACAGAGAGTGTGTGTGAGAGACAGAGAGTGTGTGTGAGCGAGACAGAGAGTGTGTGTGAGAGACAGAGAGTGTGTGTGAGAGACAGAGAGTGTGTGTGAGCGAGACAGAGAGTGTGTGTGAGAGACAGAGAGTGTGTGTGAGAGACAGAGAGTGTGTGTGAGAGACAGAGAGTGTGTGTGAGAGACAGAGAGTGTGTGTGAGAGACAGAGAGTGTGTGTGAGAGACAGAGAGTGTGTGTGAGCGAGACAGAGAGTGTGTGTGAGAGACAGAGAGTGTGTGTGAAAGACAGAGAGTGTGTGTGAGAGACAGAGAGTGTGTGTGAGAGACAGAGAGTGTGTGTGAGAGACAGAGAATGTGTGTGAGCGAGACAGAGAGTGTGTGTGAGCGAGACAGAGAGTGTGTGTGAGCGAGACAGAGAGTGTGTGAGAGACAGAGTGTGCGTGAGCGAGACAGAGAGTGTGTGTGAGAGACAGAGAGTGTGTGTGAACGAGACAGAGAGTGTGTGTGAGAGACAGAGAGTGTGTGAGAGACAGAGAGTGTGCGTGAGCGAGACAGAGAGTGTGTGTGAGAGACAGAGAGTGTGTGTGAACGAGACAGAGTGTGTGTGAGCGAGACAGAGTGTGCGTGAGCGAGACAGAGAGAGTGTGCGAGCGAGACAGAGTGTGTGTGTGAGAGACAGTGTGTGTGAGCGAGACAGAGAGTGTGTGTGAGAGACAGAGAGTGTGTGAGAGAGACAGAGAGTGTGTGTGAGAGAGACAGAGAGTGTGTGTGAGAGAGACAGAGAGTGTGTGTGAGAGAGACAGAGTGTATGTGAGCGAGACAGAGAGTGTGTGAGAGACAGAGAGTGTGTGAGAGACAGAGAGTGTGTGAGCGAGACAGAGAGTGTGTGTGAGAGACAGTGAGTGTGTGTGAGCGAGACAGAGAGTGTGTGAGAGACAGAGAGTGTGTGTGAGAGACAGAGAGTGTGTGTGAGAGACAGAGAGTGTGTGTGTGAGAGACAGAGTGTGTGTGGGTGAGACAGAGAGTGAGTGTGAGAGACAGAGTGTGTGTGTGAGAGAGACAGAGTGTGTGTGAGAGAGACACAGAGTGTGTGTGAGCGAGACAGAGAGTGTGTGAGAGACAGAGAGTGTGTGAGCGAGACAGAGAGCGTGTGAGAGAGACAGAGAGTGTGTGTGAGCGAGACAGAGAGTGTGTGTGAGAGACAGAGTGTGTGAGAGCGAGACAGAGAGTGTGTGTGTGAGAGACAGAGAGTGTGTGAGAGCGACAGAGAGTGTGTGTGAGAGACAGAGAGTGTGTGTGAGAGACAGAGAGTGTGTGTGAGAGACAGAGAGTGTGTGTGAGAGACAGAGAGTGTGTGAGTGAGACAGAGAGTGAGTGTGAGAGACAGAGAGTGTGTGTGAGAGAGACAGAGAGTGTGTGTGAGCGAGACAGAGAGTGTGTGAGAGACAGAGAGTGTGTGAGCAAGACAGAGAGCGTGTGAGCGAGACAGAGAGTGTGTGTGAGCGAGACAGAGAGTGTGTTTGAGAGACAGAGAGTGTGTGTGAGAGACAGAGAGTGTGTGTGAGAGACAGAGAGTGTGTGTGAGAGACAGAGAGTGTGTGTGAGCGAGACAGAGAGTGTGTGTGAGCGAGACAGAGAATGTGTGAGAGACAGAGTGTGTGTGAGCGAGACAGAGAGTGTGTGTGAGAGACAGAGAGTGTGTGTGAACGAGACAGAGTGTGTGTGAGCGAGACAGAGTGTGCGTGAGCGAGACAGAGAGAGTGTGTGAGCGAAACAGAGTGTGTGTGAGAGACAGTGTGTGTGAGCGAGACAGAGAGTGTGTGTGAGAGACAGAGAGTGTGTGAGAGAGACAGAGTGTGTGTGTGAGAGAGACAGAGAGTGTGTGTGAGAGAGACAGAGAGTGTGTGTGAGAGAGACAGAGTGTGTGTGTGAGAGAGACAGAGAGTGTGTGAGAGACAGAGAGCGTGTGAGCGAGACAGAGAGTGTGTGTGAGAGACAGTGAGTGTGTGTGAGCGAGACAGAGAGTGTGTGAGAGACAGAGAGTGTGTGTGAGAGACAGAGAGTGTGTGTGAGAGACAGAGAGTGTGTGAGAGACAGAGAGTGCGTGTGAGCGAGACAGAGAGTGTGTGAGAGACAGAGAGTGAGTGAGCGAGACAGAGAGTGTGTGTGAGAGACAGAGAGTGTGTGTGAGCGAGACAGAGAGTGTGTGAGTGAGACAGAGAGTGAGTGTGAGAGACAGAGAGTGTGTGTGAGAGAGACAGAGTGTGTGTGAGAGAGACAGAGAGTGTGTGTGAGCGAGACAGAGAGTGTGTGAGAGACAGAGAGTGTGTGAGCGAGACAGAGAGCGTGTGAGAGAGACAGAGAGTGTGTGTGACCGAGACAGAGTGTGTGTGTGACCGAGACAGAGTGTGTGTGAGAGACAGAGTGTGTGAGAGCGAGACAGAGAGTGTGTGTGTGAGAGACAGAGAGTGTGTGAGAGCGACAGAGAGTGTGTGTGAGAGACAGAGAGTGTGTGTGAGAGACAGAGAGTATGTGTGAGAGACAGAGAGTATGTGTGAGAGACAGAGAGTGTGTGTGAGAGACAGAGAGTGTGTGTGAGAGACAGAGTGTGTGTGAGAGACAGAGAGTGTGTGAGTGAGACAGAGAGTGAGTGTGAGAGACAGAGAGTGTGTGTGAGAGAGACAGAGTGTGTGTGAGAGAGACAGAGAGTGTGTGTGAGCGAGACAGAGAGTGTGTGAGAGACAGAGAGTGTGTGAGCGAGACAGAGAGCGTGTGAGAGAGACAGAGAGTGTGTGTGAGAGACAGAGAGTGTGTGTGAGAGACAGAGAGTGTGTGTGAGAGTCAGAGAGTGTGTGTGAGAGACAGAGAGTGTGTGTGAGAGACAGAGAGTGTGTGTGAGAGAGACAGAGAGTGTGTGTGTGAGAGACAGAGAGTGTGTGTGAGAGACAGAGAGCGTGTGAGAGAGACAGAGAGTGTGTGTGAGCGAGACAGAGAGTGTGTGAGAGACAGAGTGTGTGTGAGCGAGACAGAGAGCGTGTGAGAGAGACAGAGAGTGTGTGTGAGCGAGACAGAGAGTGTGTGTGAGAGACAGAGTGTGTGAGAGCGAGACAGAGAGTGTGTGTGTGAGAGACAGAGAGTGTGTGAGAGCGACAGAGAGTGTGTGTGAGAGACAGAGAGTGTGTGTGAGAGACAGAGAGTGTGTGTGAGAGACAGAGAGTGTGTGTGAGAGACAGAGAGTGTGTGTGAGAGACAGAGAGTGTGTGAGTGAGACAGAGAGTGAGTGTGAGAGACAGAGAGTGTGTGTGAGAGAGACAGAGTGTGTGTGAGAGAGACAGAGAGTGTGTGTGAGCGAGACAGAGAGTGTGTGAGAGACAGAGAGTGTGTGAGCGAGACAGAGAGCGTGTGAGAGAGACAGAGTGTGTGTGAGCGAGACAGAGAGTGTGTGAGAGAGACAGAGTGTGTGAGAGCGAGACAGAGAGTGTGTGTGTGAGAGACAGAGAGTGTGTGAGAGCGACAGAGAGCGTGTGTGAGAGACAGAGAGTGTGTGTGAGAGACAGAGAGTGTGTGTGAGAGACAGAGAGTGTGTGTGAGAGACAGAGAGTGTGTGTGAGAGAGACAGAGAGTGTGTGTGAGAGACAGAGAGTGTGTGTGAGAGACAGAGAGTGTGTGTGAGAGACAGAGAGTGTGTGTGAGAGACAGAGAGTGTGTGTGAGAGACAGAGAGTGTGTGTGAGAGACAGAGAGTGTGTGTGAGAGACAGAGAGTGTGTGTGAGAGACAGAGTGTGTGTGTGAGAGACAGAGAGTGTGTGTGAGAGACAGAGAGTGTGTGTGAGAGAGACAGAGAGTGTGTGTGTGAGAGGCAGAGTGTGTGTGTGAGAGACAGAGAGAGTGTGTGAGAGACAGAGTGTGTGTGAGAGACAGAGAGTGTGTGTGAGCGAGACAGAGAGTGTGTGTGAGCGAGACAGAGAGTGTGTGAGCGAGACAGAGAGTGTGTGTGAGCGAGACAGAGTGTGTGTGAGAGAGACAGAGAGTGTGTGAGAGCCAGAGTGTGTGTGAGAGACAGAGAGTGTGTGAGAGACAGAGTGTGTGTGAGAGACAGAGAGTGTGTGTGAGAGACAGAGAGTGTGTGAGAGACAGAGAGTGTGTGTGAGCGAGACAGAGAGTGTGTGAGAGACAGAGTGTGTGAGAGCGAGACAGAGAGTGTGTGTGTGAGAGACAGAGAGTGTGTGAGAGCGACAGAGAGTGTGTGTGAGAGACAGAGAGTGTGTGTGAGAGACAGAGAGTGTGTGTGAGAGACAGAGAGTGTGTGTGAGAGACAGAGAGTGTGTGTGAGAGACAGAGAGTGTGTGAGTGAGACAGAGAGTGAGTGTGAGAGACAGAGAGTGTGTGTGAGAGAGACAGAGTGTGTGTGAGAGAGACAGAGAGTGTGTGTGAGCGAGACAGAGAGTGTGTGAGAGACAGAGAGTGTGTGAGCGAGACAGAGAGCGTGTGAGAGAGACAGAGTGTGTGTGAGCGAGACAGAGAGTGTGTGAGAGAGACAGAGTGTGTGAGAGCGAGACAGAGAGTGTGTGTGTGAGAGACAGAGAGTGTGTGAGAGCGACAGAGAGCGTGTGTGAGAGACAGAGAGTGTGTGTGAGAGACAGAGAGTGTGTGTGAGAGACAGAGAGTGTGTGTGAGAGACAGAGAGTGTGTGTGAGAGAGACAGAGAGTGTGTGTGAGAGACAGAGAGTGTGTGTGAGAGACAGAGAGTGTGTGTGAGAGACAGAGAGTGTGTGTGAGAGACAGAGAGTGTGTGTGAGAGACAGAGAGTGTGTGTGAGAGACAGAGAGTGTGTGTGAGAGACAGAGAGTGTGTGTGAGAGACAGAGTGTGTGTGTGAGAGACAGAGAGTGTGTGTGAGAGACAGAGAGTGTGTGTGAGAGAGACAGAGAGTGTGTGTGTGAGAGGCAGAGTGTGTGTGTGAGAGACAGAGAGAGTGTGTGAGAGACAGAGTGTGTGTGAGAGACAGAGAGTGTGTGTGAGCGAGACAGAGAGTGTGTGTGAGCGAGACAGAGAGTGTGTGAGCGAGACAGAGAGTGTGTGTGAGCGAGACAGAGTGTGTGTGAGAGAGACAGAGAGTGTGTGAGAGCCAGAGTGTGTGTGAGAGACAGAGAGTGTGTGAGAGACAGAGTGTGTGTGAGAGACAGAGAGTGTGTGTGAGAGACAGAGAGTGTGTGAGAGACAGAGAGTGTGTGTGAGCGAGACAGAGAGTGTGTGAGAGACAGAGAGTGTGTGAGCGACAGAGTGTGTGTGTGAGCGAGACAGAGAGTGTGTGTTAGAGACAGAGAGTGTGTGTGTGAGAGACAGAGAGTGTGTGAGAGACAGAGAGTGCGTGTGAGCGAGACAGAGAGTGTGTGAGAGACAGAGAGTGTGTGTGAGAGACAGAGAGTGTGTGTGAGAGACAGAGTGTGTGAGTGAGACAGAGAGTGTGTGTGGGAGACAGAGTGTGTGAGAGACAGAGAGTGTGTGTGAGAGACAGAGAGTGTGTGTGAGAGACAGAGAGTGTGTGTGAGAGACAGAGAGTGTGTGTGAGAGACAGAGAGTGTGTGTGAGAGACAGAGAGTGTGTGAGAGACAGAGAGTGTGTGTGAGAGACAGAGAGTGTGAGTGAGACAGAGAGTGTGTGTGGGAGACAGAGAGTGTGTGTGAGAGAGACAGAGAGTGTGTGTGGGAGACAGAGTGTGTGTGAGAGACAGAGAGTGTGTGAGAGAGACAGAGTGTGTGAGAGAGACAGAGAGTGTGTGTGAGAGACAGAGTGTGTGAGAGAGACAGAGAGTGTGTGTGAGAGACAGAGTGTGTGAGAGAGACAGAGAGTGTGTGTGGGAGACAGAGTGTGTGTGAGAGACAGAGTGTGTGTGAGAGACAGAGAGTGTGTGTGAGAGACAGAGAGTGTGTGTGAGAGACAGAGAGTGTGTGTGAGAGACAGAGAGTGTGTGTGAGAGACAGAGTGTGTGTGTGAGAGACAGAGAGTGTGTGTGAGACAGAGAGTGTGTGTGAGAGACAGAGAGTGTGTGTGAGACAGAGAGTGTGTGTGAGAGACAGAGAGTGTGTGTGAGAGACAGAGTGTGTGTGTGAGAGACAGAGAGTGTGTGTGAGACAGAGAGTGTGTGAGAGCGACAGAGAGTGTGTGTGAGAGACAGAGTGTGTGTGTGAGAGACAGAGTGTGTGTGTGAGAGACAGAGAGTGTGTGTGAGAGACAGAGAGTGTGTGTGAGAGAGACAGAGAGTGTGTGTGTGAGAGGCAGAGTGTGTGTGTGAGAGACAGAGAGAGTGTGTGAGAGACAGAGAGTGTGTGTGTGAGAGGCAGAGTGTGTGTGTGAGAGACAGAGAGAGTGTGAGTGCGTGCGAGTGAGTGAATGTGAGTGTGTGTGAGAGTGTGTGAGGGAGTATTCATGTGTGTGTTGATGTGAGTGTGTTAAAGTGAGTGTTTATGAGAGCGAGTGTGTGTGTGAGCAAGTGTGCAAGAGGGAGTGTGTAAAAGTGAGTATGTGTGTAATGTGTGTGAGACTGAGTAAGTGTACAAGAGTGAGTGAGTGCTGGCGGGAGAGTGCAGGAGTGTTAAGTTTCAGTTTATTTACGAGTGTCACAAGTAGGTTTACATTAACACTGCAATGAAGTTACTGTGAGAATCCCCTAGTCGCCACACTCCAGTGCCTATTCGGGTTACACTGAGGGAGAATTTAGCACGGCCAATGCACCCTAACCAGCACATCTTTCAGACTGTGGGAGGAAACCGGAGCACCCGGAGGAAACCCACGCAGACACGGGGAGAACGTGCAGACTCTGCACAGACAGTGACCCAAGCCGGGAATCGAACCCGGGTCCCTGGCGCTGTGAGGCAGCAGTGCTAACCACCGGTGATAAGGGGGAGAGTTAACAGAAAGCAGCTGGTGAGAATATACTGGCCGGTTTTAATTTAATCCAAATTAATGAATTAGAAACTTTTAACCTAAGGAATTGACATCCGAGGATTTCAGTTTAAAATCCCATTGAAGCTCCGTGTCTCATAATGGGATGTTTTTGTCTGTATTTAGTAATTAGTGACTTCATATCTCACAGCGAGATAAATAAAACTTTTTTCGAATTGATAGGGACAGCTCAATGGACAAAACTGGTGTGAGAAAGGGGCAAATCCTTTGAAAATGGAGGCAGAGAGGAGGCTTTGTTCAACTCCCATTCTTTCCCTGTCTTCAGCAGGCTGGGCAGGAAGTGTGAGCAGAGAGGGGGGGGATAGACAGACACACACTGACACAATCCCCCCAATCCACTCACTCACACATCCCCATTCCCCCTCCACTCGCTGGGTTGTGGGGACCGGCTGCAAGGATTTTCAGGGCTGCTGTGGGGGGTGGAGAGTCAGGGGTGATTGAAATGGACGAACACGACCTACAGGGGAAAAGAAATAAAGTTTGAAACTAAACTAAAGAAACTAAAGGCAGGAACTTGCAGAATCCATTGCCGGCCTGCATTAACATATCAAGAGTCAGTCTGACATTGCCACAAACTCCTCTGGGGTGAGAGGGGGAGGGGGGGTGAATTAGCATCTCAATAGAGAGACAGACATTGCAGACATGTCAGAGACTTCGGGTGGGGTTTGCATCCAGCACACTCAGGATAAATGTGAATCTGAGAGCCTTCAGTCTCCACACCAATAATCCCCCTGCACTGAAAACATTCCCACTCTGATTCAGTGTGTCAGTGTGTGTGTCAATCTGCGTTTTTACCTGTGCTTTGCTTGTGTGGACATGATGCTGAATGGACTTGAATGGAAATGCTGGACTCCTCGCTGTGATATGTTGTGTGTCTTATTGTTCAAATGGCCGTGTCTCTTTTTCTCTCTTTAACCAATTTTTATCTCTTTTTCTCCTGAGGAATTTTGAAAACTGGGGATGTGTCGAGGATCCAAAGGACGGGAATGTTTGTGACCAGGATGAGGGAGAGGAGCTTCTTCCAGAGGGAGGGCTGACTGAGGCCTGTTGCTCAGGCTTCACCCTGAGTGAGTTGTGTCTGTTTATTAACCTGATCCAGATTTAATGTTTCATATCAGAGGGAGCGAGATCTGAATGAGAGTGGAATAGAGAGAGAGAGAGAAACACACAGGGAGGGAACTGTCTCATAGAATCATAGAAACCCTACAGTACAGAAAGAGGCCATTCGGCCCATCGAGTCTGCACCGACCACATATCCCTACATATTTACCACTAATCCCTCTAACCTAGGCATCTCAGGACACTAAGGGCAATGTTTAGCATGGCCAATCAACCTAACCCGCACATCTTTGGACTGTGGGAGGAAACCGGAGCACCCGGAGGAAACCCATGCAGACACGAGGAGAATGTGCAAACTCCACACAGACAGTGACCCAAGCCGGGAATCGAACCCAGGTCCCTGGAGCTGTGAAGCAGCAGTGCTAACCACTGTGCTACCGTGCCACCCTAACTCTTTAGTCTCTGCTTTACAACTGACTTGTTGTGTTTGGGTGTTACTGAGAGATTGTGTAACTGAGAGGAGATCCTGGGTTTTTGCTGTGCTATTTAATTTAAATATTTTCTTGTATTTTAATTATTTTCTCTCTCTTTCCCCAAGAATTAATGTTTAGATTTTACTGAGAGATTGTGTAACTGGGAAGGGGGAATCCTGGCCTCTTGTGCTATTTAATTTAAAGAAAGTAGCCACATGTGAAGTGGAAACACCTTCCCTCAGCTTGTTACACACTGACCTTTCCACAACCCCAACATGTTTACAAACACTCGCTGCAGTTTCTGCAAACTTTGTATCAAACTGCCTCCCATTCTGCTCAATACTGACCCCCTCTCAACCTGGCACTGAACTAGTGTCTGAATTGAGACAGAGACACACAGACAGAGTTTTTAAAGTTGAAAGTTTTGAAGTTTATATATTAGTGTCATAAGTAAGGCTTACATTAACACTGCAATGAAGTTACTGAGAGAGACAGAGAGAGGCAGAGACACACAGACAGAGACATAGATAAAGAGACAGAAAGAGACAGAGAGATAAAGAGACAGAGAGGATGTTTAAAGTTTTAAAGTGTGTTTATTCCTGTCACAAGTCAGGCTCACATTAACGCTGCAGTTACTGAGAGAGACAGAAAGAGAGAGTTTTTAAAGTTGAAAGATTTAAAGTTTATTTATTAGTGTCACAAGGCTTACATTAACACTGCAATGAAGTTAGTGAGAGAGACAGAGATAGAGGGAGCATCCAGAGTGGGTTCAGTAACACATTTATTTATCAGATATCTCTCTCTGTGACTCTTTAGCGATGAGATATTCAGCCAGGATGGTTTCACTGACCCTCTTCAGCAGGCAGATATTCCCAAATCCAGCCTAGGTCTCAGACACACACACACACCACTCACACATTCCCTCTGCTCTGTCCAGGGGAATATTTTAATCCAGGAATTTCTATTTTATATTTACAGGGTGAGGGGGGGAGAAACTCAACTCAAAAATCCTGCAGTCTCTCCAAGCTGCTTTTAAATTTCAATTCAAACCCTGGGCCACGTGGGAAGCTGCAGAGATTGGGAAACTTACCAAACCCAGTTTGTGTGTGTGAGTGTCTGCAGCTTTTGTGTCTTTGAACTTGCGAGGGTGCCAGGGAGAGAATGTCACTGTCTTCACCTCTCTCTCTGCCTCTCTGTATAAAAAAATCACCAAATTAAACCACACTCAGTAATGCGACCATACACAATTAATTATCAAATATCTGTCTCTCTCACTTTATCTCTATCTCTCCCCGTCTCTCTCTCTCCCTGTTCTCTCTCTCCCTGTCTCTTCTCGAGCAGAAACAGATGGAGACAGAGAGGCAGGGAGAGAGAGGAAGAGGGAGGGATGGAAACAGCTGGAGTTGTGGGTTAGATGCAGGGGGAGAGACACAGGCTGTTAGAGGGAGGGGGGGGTTTCAGTGAGGGACAGGGTCTCCAGTTTAATTCTGAGGGTCCTGAGAGAGGGATTTCACTGTCTCAGCCCCTCTCTGGCTCCCTCACTCTGTATAAACAATTCCCAAATTTAAAAAACGCTCAACACAGCTGACTGCGCTTTGTGGGATCTTGCTGTGCACCACAGGGATTTTAGTTTTAAAAAGGGTTACTTTTAAGAGGGAGTTCCAGCCTTTCTGGAGATTTGGGATGATGCAGACACACACACACAGGGTAGTGAGTGGGGAAGGGGGGTCACAGCAGGCGAGAGAGTGGGGGGGAGGGGGGGAGGACTGTGTCCCATCTGATTCAGGTTCACATGGCTGCTGCTGCTGCTGTGGGATCTTGCTGTGCACACACTGGGCCTGTGGCCTTTGCCTGCACTGCAACAACGACCACACTTTATTAAACTAAATCTGGCTCAGGGACCGCAAAGTGGGTTCAAGGAAAAAGCTTGAAAAGGGGTCGGGTAAATTCAAGCACTTTAATCGCCGAGGCATCGTAGGCTCTGGAGCAGGTGCTGGGGAATGGGAGGAGGATAGATTGGGATTTGATGGCCAACATGGAGCTGGTGGGCCGAAGGGCCTGTTTCTGTGCTGTGTGACTCCAGATTCTTTTCTCTCTCTCTTTTCCCAGGAATTTCTATTTGGATGGGGGGGTGGGTATAGAATTTCCCTGTCTCTGTCTCTCCAGTATTCTTACCAATCCCAGCACCCCTCCCCTCTCTCTCTCCCCAGACATTCCTGTCTATATTTCATCTTTCAATAAAATGTTTAAGAAAACACCAATGTGAATTGTTGCCAATTTAATTTGGGAAGAGAGAGAGAGTGGATCCCATTTCCCACACACTCTCCTGCAGTCCTCACCCACAACATTTATTTAATCTGGCCCTCACCAGGTTGTGTGTGTGTGTGTGGGATCTGGCTATGCACACAGGTGGGTCTGGCTCCCTATTCCTCGCACTGTGACCGTGAGCAGAACTTTAAACAGGAAAGATTGAGGGGAAGGAGAAGGGTTGGGGAGGCGGAGGAGGCAGAGAGAGAGATAGAGAAATGGAGGGAGAGCTAAACAGAGAGGGTGTGGGGGGGGTGTGAGAGGGTCTCAGCAGGGGCAGGGGGAAAGAGACACAGAGTCTGGGGCTGCCCTCCTCCATCGTGGGACTGGCAGTGGGATCTTGCTGTGCAGAATTACCTTCATTGTCATTTGAATCATTCATTCATTGACTAAGGGAGGGTGGGGGTGTGATTGTGGGATTATAAATATTGTTACCACTCTGAGGTGATGTTTCCCTCTGCGCTATTTTGTAACCCCCCCAAAGGGATACACCTCGCCTCGTAATCTTAAGTAAGTGTGTGTGAGACAGGAGGAAGCTACTGGTTTTAGACAGATGTGCAGAAGGAGGCCATTCGGCCCATCTAGTCTGTACCGACCACAATCCCAACCAGGCCCTATTCCCATGACCCCACACTTTTAACCTGCTAATCCCCCTGACACTGGGGTCAATTTAACACGGCCAATCCACCCAACCCGCACAGCTTTGTGCTGTGGGAGGAATTGGTAAATTAAAGCAGGATCTGACACTCTCTGTATCAGGAACAACTAACAGGTCTTTAATTTAGACTGGGTGACAACCTTATTAAAACAATGAACAAACTGAATAAACTCCCCAGTAGAATGCTGTTCCAATGACAAGACTCACTCAGGAATAATGAAATAAATCATTACAGAATAGAGTCACCCTCAAATAATATAACACCAGGCGTCTGTTGGAAGTGTGAACTTTCTTCTGCTGCTTGGGTCTGGAATACTTTCTGAGTTGGTTTCTGCTTCTATTTAGATGGTGATGTGATGAAGCTGTATATATTACTGCAGGATTCAGTATCAGACTCTCCCTCCTTCAATCTAAAGAGGCAGCAAGGTCGCTCCCTCCCCGTTATTTCCCCCTGTCCCGGGTTTAAATACCCAGAATTTCCTCACAGTATTCCTGCAATTTGAGTGGCTTGAGGCTGTCACCAACGCTCCAATTTGAATGCAATTGGTTGTGTGTGTTTGAGAGCTTGTTTTAAAATCATTGACCCAATTCAAAGCCTGTTTTGCTCTGCTGGGACTCTGGCTGCTGCTTTGGACACAAATGTTGTAAAGTTGTGTTCTGCAGCCCTGCTTTCTGCAGGTTAAAATCCCCAGCACAAAGACACAGGCTTTCTAAAGACACAACGCTGGATGGTTCGGTTTGGTTTTCTCAGCATTTCTTTTCAATATTTACATTTGTCAAACACCACATCTTTAACCTTATATGTGCAACTTCATAACAATATTGGACAGGGAGAGAGAGATCGGGAGAGACAGAGAGACAGTCACACAAAGAGAGAGGGAGAGAGAGACAGAGAGAGAGAGAAAGTCACATGGAGTAATGAGGATGGGGCCTGGATGTGAATGTGGTCGGTGTAGACCTGATGGGCCGAATGGCCTCCTTCTGTACTGTAGGGTCCTATTATTCTGTAATGGGGGCTGCGTGCGGTGTGAGGGGAGGGTGGAAGGGGACAGGGGGTGGGGGCAGCACTGGTTCCCTTTCCCCCCCCCTCCCTCCTCCCAGGCCCTGTCCGGGAGGTTTCGGGGCTGGAGGGGATTGTTCTGGTGAACTGGCCGGGGCCTGGGGAACCTGTTCTTTGTCCAGGATGTATAATGCAGCCTCTGTGACCAGGCCTCAATCCCAGGCCTAACCTCAGGAAGGCTTTTGCATTTTGCTCCTTTTCCAAACAGTGCCTGTGTTTAAATCGATGGGACTCGACGGTCGAATAAAACCTGCAGCAGACACTTTAATACAAAGAACAGCACAGCACAGGAACAGGTCCTTTGGCCCTCCAAGCCTGCGCCGATCATGTTTCCCTATCGAGACCAATGGCCTGTATCCCTCTATACCCCGTTTGTTCATGTGTCTATCCAGATAAATCTTAAATGTCGCTAATGTATCTGCCTCAACCACCTCACTTGGCAGCGCATTCCAGGCCCCCACCACCCTCTGTGTAAAAACCTTCCCCGCACAGCTCCACTCAACCTTTCCCCCTTATCTTGAACTTGTTCCCCTTGTAATTATCATTTCTGCCCTGGGAAAAAGCTCCCAACTGTTCATCCTCGCCACACCCCTCATAATTTTATAAACTTCCAGCTGGTCGTCCCTCAGCCTCCGTCTTTCCAGGGAGAACAATCCCAGTTTATTCAATCACTCCTCACAGCCAATACCCTCCATACCAGGCAACATCCTGGTCAACACTTTCATTGGATTTGGGATGTGATTGTGGGTTTTCCTGCTATATCTCTTTCTCTTCAATCTTTCTCCCGTGATTGAGAGTTATCAGGGAGGGAGAGAGAGAGAAAGGGATGGTAACAGAGAGAGAGAGAGAGAGAGAGAAAGGGATGGTAACAGAGAGAGAGAGAGAGAGAGAGCAAAGGCAGAGGGGCAGGGAGAGGAGAGAGATTGGAGGGGAGTGGGTTAGCGGGTGGGGGAGGGGGAGCCTCCGCTGTGCACTCACAGCCCAGCCAGCTCCCCAGTCTCTGGTTAGGTGCATTAACCCACTCTGGCGCATTAACAGGCGCCAGAGTGTGGCGACTAGGAGAATTTCACAGTAACTTCATTGCAGTGTTAATGTAAGCCTTACTTGTGACTAAGAAATAAACTTTACTTTATACTTTACTCTGAGATAAAGACCCTCACTCACAGCCTCCCAGAAGGTGGGATTTATAAACAGCGACTGTGTAACTGAGGCTGAATCTGTGCTGTTGTGTTTGAAAATATATTTTCCTCATATTTGATGTGTTGTAAAGATATTGGAATCTGGCTGCTACCACATTGCAGTGAGAGAGAGATGTAGCTTTGCAGAAGGAGCTTCCCTCCCCATTTCCCCATGGAAATCACTGAGAAATAGCAGACGTGACCCACAACACGTCATTATTTGAAACGGTCAGACAGAAACTTATCAGAGAGAGCATTTTAATCCCCATTCATCCCCAGATGGAGAAACAGAGCAGAGATCAGGACAGATTATCCAGAGTAGGAGAGACCGGGGCAGAGATGGGGTATTGGATATATATATAGATCTGGGGGGAAAGCAAAAGAGACACAGAGGGGGCTGGACAGGTTCAGAGATAGAGGCAGAGAAACGGGCAGAGAGAAAGAAACAGCGAGAGACAGAGGGAATGGGAGAGAGAGGTGTGACTGTGCTCGGAGTGGAAGGTTCCCTGTTCATATCGAATATACAAACAGCCCCAATCCTGGAGTGACTCATTATTTTTATTTGGGGTGGGGGAGAGATGGAGGGGGGGGGGAGCGAGGGAGAGAGAGGGAGAAGTGTGGTTCCCTCATTGCCCACTCACTTTAGCCCAATCCTCACTTAAAATATCACTTTGTATCTGGCCCTGCTCAGACTGTGTGTGGGATCTTGCTGTGCCCTCCTCCCCACCCCATATTCCCTGCACTGTGACAGCGCCCCACACTTTAAACATGAAAAGATGGAGAGGAAGGAGGGTGGGGTAGAGAGAGAGGAACAGAGAATGGGTGGGGAGTGTCGGGGGCTCAGTGGAGGGGGGTAGGGGGATAGAGACAGAGGCTCTGGGGGTGGGTGGGTGTCCTCCTGCAGTGTGGGACTCCCTGTGGATCCTGATTGCAGCATTCCCAGTCTCTCTCTCCCCCTCTCACTGTGAAGCACTCGGGAGGGAGAGGGAGCTGAAATTCAAATTCCTGAGCCTGGGGGAAAGGCTTGTTCTCAATCCCACAGTCCTGCTTGTGTGTTTAGACAGGGCGCTGGGATTTGTGGGTGTGGATGGGGAAGATTGTTCTGTTTAACTGGGGGGTGGGAGAGAGGGGGGTTTGTTCTTTCTACCTGAGGAATAATGCAGCCTCTGTGACTAGACCGCACTTCATGGCCTAAATCTCAGCAGCACTTTTGCATTCGCTTAATTCCCCTTTAAGTGGCTGAATTCAATGGTTCAATAAAATGTGAAGCAGCCGCTTCAGGGTGGGATTGTGGATTTTCCTGCCCCCACCCCCCTCTCATTTCCCTTTTGATTGTGAGTTTTATTTTAAACGGTCAGACAGAAACTTAGAGAGAGCATTTCAATCCAGATTCACCTCGAGGTAGAGAAACAGAGCAGAGATCAGGACAGGTTATCCAGAGACGGGGTATTGGACAGATATAGGTCTGGGGGAAGTGTGTAGGAGACGGAGAGGGAGAAACAGAGGGGGGGGGGGAGAGGTGACTGATAGAAGTGGGAACTTCATTGGGGCCATAAACATAAAAAGATGGAGGGGAAGGAGGGTGGGGTAGAGAGAGGAACAGAGAAGGGGTGGGGAGTGTGGGGGGCTCAGTGGAGGGGGGTAGGGGTTAGAGACAGAGGCTCTGGGGGTGGGGGGTGTCCTCCTGCAGTGTGGGACTCCCTGTGGGATCCTGATTGCAGCATTCCCAGTCTCTGAGAGAGAAAGAGAGAGACAGAAAGAGAAAGAGGGGGAAAGACAGAGAGAGAGAGAGAGAGACAGGCAGGGAGAAAGAGAGAGAGAAACAGTGTGAGGGAGAGAGAGAGAAAGACAGAGAAAGATGGAGGGAGTGGGAGGGAGAGAGAGAGAAAGATGGACGGAGAGAGAGACAAAGGCAGACAGGGAGTGAGAAAGATGGAGGGAGTGGGAGAGAGAGAGGGGGAGAGTGAGGGGGAAAACAGGAAAAGAAAGCAAGAGGTGAGGTTTGTGGGGGTGCAGTGAGGGGGTGGGGGAAGAGACACAGGATCACAGTGACCCGAGCCGGGAATTGAACCCGGGTCCCTGGAGCTGTGAGTCAGCAGCGCCAACCACTGTGCCCCCGTGTGGCCCTACACGTTATGATTCAATTCTGAGGGTCCCGGGGCGAGGGGGGGGGGGGGGGTTGGATTTCACAGCCTCAGCCCCTCTCTGCCTCACTCTCCCTCTGTATAAACATTTCCCAAATTAAAACACACTCAACTCAGCGAACTGCACCTTCTGGGATCTTCCAGAGCACCACAGAGATTGTGTTTTGAAAAGAGTTTGGCTTCGTTTTAAGAGGGAGTTCAACCCTTTCTGGGAATTTGGGATGAGACACACACACACACAGACAGATACACACACACACACAGACAGATACACACACACACAGGGTAGTGAGTGGGGAAGGGGGCTCACAGCAGGCGAGAGTGTTGGGGGTGTGTTGGGGAGGACTGTGTCCCATCTGATTTAGGTTCACATTGTTGCTGCTGCTGCTGTTGTTGTGGGATCTTGCTGTGCACACACTGGGCCTGTGGCCTTTGCTCGCACTGCAACAGCGACTACACTTTATTAAACAAAATCTCGCTCATGGACCGCAAAGTGGGTTCAAAGGAAAGAAAGTGGAAACGGGGTCACGTAAATTAAAGCACTTCAATCACCGAGGCATCGTAGGCTGTGCAGCAAGTGCTGGGGAATGGGGGGAGTATAGATTGGGATTTGATGGCCAGAATAGACCTGGTAGGCCGAAGGGCCTGTTTCTGTGCTGTGTGACTCCAGATTCTCCTCTCTCTTTTCCCAGGAATTTCTATTTGGATAGGGGGGGGGTTCATAATTTCCCCGTCTCTGTCTCTCCAGCGTTCTTACCAATCTCTGCACCCCTCCCCTCGCTCTCTCCCCAGACTTTCCTGTCTATATTTCATCTTTCAATCAAACGTGAAGGAAAACACCAATGTGAATTTTTTGGATTTAATTTCAGGGAGGGAAAGACAGAGAGAGAGAAAGAGAGAGACAGGGAGGGAGGGAAAGACAGACAGAGACAGAGAAAGACAGGGAGGGGGGGGAAGGAGAGAGAGAGAGAGAGAGAGAAAGGCAGCCAAATAAAACCTGCAGCAGACGCTTTAATCCATCGGATTGGGGATGTGATTGCGGGTTTTCCTGCTATCTCTCTCTCTCCCATCTTTCTCCTTTGATTGTGAGTTATCAGGGAGGGAGAGAGAAAGGGAGGGTAACAGAGGGAGATCAAAGGCAGAGGGGCAGGGAGAGGAGACACACTGGAGGGGGGGGCTGGGTTAGGGGGGGGGGGTCCTCTGCTCTGCACTCACAGCCCAGCTCCCCAGTCTCTGGGGAAAAGACCCTCAGTCACACCCTCCCAGAAGGTGGGATTTGTAACCAGCGGCTGTGTGACTGAGGCTGAATCTGTGCTGTTGTGTTTGAATAGATTTTTTCCCAATATAAAGATATTGGAATGTGGCTGCTGCCACATTGCAGTGAGAGAGAGATGTGGCTTTGCAGGAGGAGCTTCCCTCCCCATTTCCCCATGGAAATCACTGAGAAATAGCAAACGTGGCCCACAACATGTCATTATTTGAAACGGTCAGACAGAAACTTATCAGAGAGAGCATTTTAATCCCCATTCATCCCCAGACGGAGAAACAGAGCAGAGATCAGGACAGATTATCCAGAGTAGGAGAGACCGGGGCAGAGATGGGGTATTGGATATATATATAGATCTGGGGGGGAAAGCAAAAGAGACACAGAGGGGGCTGGACAGGTTCAGAGATAGAGGCAGAGAAACAGGCAGAGAGAAAGAAACAGCGAGAGACAGAGGGAATGGGAGAGAGAGGTGTGACTGTGCTCGGAGTGGAAGGTTCCCTGTTCATATCGAATATACAAACAGCCCCAATCCTGGAGTGACTTGTCATTATTTTTATTTGGGGTGGGGGAGAGATGGAGGGTGGGGGGGAGCGAGGGAGAAGTGTGGTTCCCTCATTGCCCACTGACTTTAGCCCAATCCTCACTTAAAAATCACTTTGTATCTGGCCCTGCTCAGACTGTGTGTGTGGGATCTTGCTGTGCCCTCCTCCCCGCCCCATATTCCCTGCACCATGACAGCGCCCCACACTTTAAACATGAAAAGATGGAGAGGAAGGAGGGTGGGGTAGAGAGAGAGGAACAGAGAATGGGTGGGGAGTGTCGGGGGCTCAGTGGAGGGGGGTAGGGGGATAGAGACAGAGGCTCTGGGGGTGGAGGGGGAGGTGGGTGTCCTCCTGCAGTGTGGGACTCCCTGTGGGATCCTGATTGCAGCATTCCCAGTCTCTCTCCCTCTCACTGTGAAGCACTCGGGAGGGAGAGGGAGCTGAAATTCAAATTCCTGAGCCTGGGGGAAAGGCTTGTTCTCAGTCCCACAGTCCTGCTTGTGTTTTCAGACAGGGCGCTGGGATTTGTGGGTGTGGATGGAGAAGATTGTTCTGTTTAACTGGGGGGTGGGAGAGAGGGGGGTTTGTTCTTTCTACCTGAGGAATAATGCAGCCTCTGTGACTAGGCCGCACTTCACGGCCTAAATCTCAGCAGCACTTTTGCATTCGCTTAATTCCCCAACAGGGTTTAAGTGGCTGAATTCAATGGTTCAATAAAATGTGAAGCAGCCGCTTCAGGGTGGGATTGTGGATTTTCCTGCCCCCACCCCCCTCTCATTTCCCTTTTGATTGTGGAGTTTTATTTTAAACGGTCAGACAGAAACTTAGAGAGAGCATTTCAATCCAGATTCACCTCGAGGTAGAGAAACAGAGCAGAGATCAGGACAGGTTATCCAGAGACGGGGTATTGGACAGATATAGATCTGGGGGAAGTGTGTAGGAGACGGAGAGGGAGAAACAGAGTGAGGGGAGAGAGGTGACTGATAGAAGTGGGAACTTCATTGGGGCCTCCTGTGTTTATTCACTGGCCTGTCTCTGGAGTAAAGCCCCCCAGAATGCTTTGACGTGTTTAATAAATTCAATATCGGGACAGTCAGGAGGCAGTTGGAAGTTCATTGCATTTTGAAACGTGTTCCATTTTGTCAGGGTTTAATAATGAGGAGGTGAAAATGAATGTTTCCCCCACCCCCCCCCAGTGAGATTGTGAAATTTCAGCAAGTCCTGGGATCTTGCTGTGCCTTTTATTGTTTTTAATCAGCTTTTGTTTTGTGTTTAATCAAATTTCACTTTATTTTCTCTTTCTCTCTTCCAAGGAGAATTCCTTTGGAAACTTTGGCGATGCAGAGAGCGAATAGTTTTGCCATGAGGAATCCTCGGACAAGAGCTATAACCAGAGAGAAAAATATTAATAAAAGTCCCCGTGTCTTTGTCGTTCATTTTTTATACACAGATAGACTGGTGGGGCTTTTACACTGAGGGTTAGTGGTCTGTGTGTCAGGGGGAGGGGGTATTCCCAGTGATCCCTGCTCCAATGTAATCCCACAGATTTCAATCCCTCTCCCTGAAGCTCTGTCTGTGCAACTCCCCCATCCTCAGAACTGTTTCTCCACATCTTTCCAATCCCTGTCTCTCCTCATCCTTTATACCTCAGCCTCTCACAATGGCAGCATCTTTCCCTTTTTCTCTCCTTCTCTCTGTCTTTCACTCTCTCTGAAACGTTGTCACTCTGTCTTGCCAAAGCCCCACTTTCTACTTATCTCCACATCTCACTTTGTATCTCAGCCTCTCTGGACATCTCCCTCTCTCTCTCTGTGGATCATTTTATCTCAATCACAGCAGCCTCCTCTCCGTCTCTCTCTCTCTATCTCTGCTCCCCCCTCTGTCTATCTCTGCTCCCTCTCTGTGACTCATTCTGTCTGAAGTACAGCAGCATTCTCTCTCACTCCCCATCTCTATATCTGTTCACAATAACTTCATTGCAGTGTTAATGTAAGCCTACTTGTGATTAACAAATAAAATTTTAACTTTAACTCTACTTTTGTCTCTTATCTCTCTCTCTATCGCTTCCCTCTATCTGCTTCCTCCTCTCTCTGATCTCTGCTTCCCCCTGTGTGAATCAGTCTGAATTACAGTCGCATCCTCCCCATCTCCCTGATCTCTGCTTCCCCCTCTCTGTGAATCATTCTGTCTGAATTACAGCAGCATTCTCTCTATCTCCATCTCTATATCTCTGCTTCTCTGTCTCTTATATCTCTCTCTCTGCTCTCTCGTGGGGGACGGGCCAGATCACGGGTTTGCTGTTCACAAGCAGCAAAGGCCCAGGAACGCAGAGGGAGGGAATCAGGGGCAATTCAGAGGGATCCAGCACTGCTGAAAGGGGGGAGTGTGTAATACAGGGGCTTGTTCAGAGCCGGGGCTATTAGACAGAGAGGGAAGGGGCCGGTGGGGGAGGCTGTTGTACAAGAGCGGGAAAAATTATAACACAGGCTGACCAGAGTCAGGGGTTATCAGAGAAAGGGGGCAATGGAGGAGGGGAGGGGGAATCAGACAGGGGGTCTGTTGTACAGGATGGGGGTGGGGGATGTTATAACACAGGCTGCTCAGTGTCAAGGGAATTAGTCATTTGAACGTTAATGTTTAAAATGGGCAGAGTTTCCACATCCAACTCCACCAGGAGCTGTTTACAGGGGGGTGGTGGACGGGGATGGACGCGCGGAGGGGGGGGGGGGGTACTAATTAGAAAGGGGGGGATCTGTCAGTCCAGAGGCTGTTCACAGGGAGGGAGTGGGAATTTGCCAGGTTGAGAGGGGCGGGGGGGGGGAAAGAGGGGAACTTAGAGGGATACGGGGCTCAGAGGGAAGGATCGGGAGATTTAGAGGGATTGTGAGGAGGGACGACAGATTTGGCTGGAGTGGGGGGGGGATTGAGGGGGATTAAAGGGGGAGAGTGGAGAGGGATGTAGGGGGAGACTCAGGGATTGTGGTCGGGAATTAGAGGGATTCAGGGGGATTTAAGGGTCTCATGGGGACTTTGGGATTTAGCGGGGCTGAGAGGGAGGGAATCGGGGGGAATTCGGGAAGAGGGGGCTCAGAGGGGGATTTCTGGGGTTCTGAGGGATACAGGAGGGATTGGGGGGTTTACGGGGATTAAAAGACATGGTTTGGTGCTCAGACAGATAGAAGGGGTGGGATTGGAGAGGGAGCAGGATTCGGGGGCAGAGGAATGTGGCGAGGGTGGGTGCGATCTCGGGAGACATTCAGGGGGGATTCCAGAGGAATCTCAGGGGCTTAGAATCTGGGGAGGGTCTGGATGGGGTAGGGAGTCAGAGGGAGTTAGCAGGGGGGCGAGTCGGGGTGGAGGGAAAGGGATTGAGGGCGGGGTGGATTTATAGGGATTTGGGAGGGGGGAAATTCAGAGAGGGATTTAGGGTGGGGCCTTGCATCAGGGTTAGAATTGGGGGGGTGTTGAGCGATTCGGAGTGGGGGGGTGACTCAGAGGGATTCAGGGGTGGGGAGGACTGAGGAAGGATTGGGTGGCTTGATTTTGGCAGGGGGGGGGCAAAGGGAGCCTTTGGGGGGGGGGCTGAGGATTTGGGGCAGGAACTTGGAGGATTCAGGGGGCTGAGAGTCAGATTGGCAGTGGGTGTCAGAGAGATTGAGCGGGGGGGAGGGGGTGCTTACAGAGTCGGATTAAAGGAGATCGGGCAGAGGGACAGGGAATCAGGTGGGGGAAAGAGGAGTTTTGGGGGGGAATTAGTGGAGATTGAGGGCAGCGGGTTGAGAAGGATTGGGAGTGGCTCAGAGGGCTTTGGCGGTGAGTTCCTGAGAGAGAGTGAGTGGGGGGGTGATTAGAGTGGGATTGGAGAAGATTGGGCAGAGAGGATCGGGGGGAGGGGCCGAGAGAGATTGGGCAGCAGGGAGGGTTAGAGGCGTTGAAGTGGAGGGATTTAGAGTGGGTTTCTGGAGTGGGGAATTAAGGAGGGGTTTGGGGGGGGGAGGGGAATTTGGGGGTGAGAGACTGAGGGTGGCGGGTTTAAAAGGATTGGGAGTGGGTTCAGGAGAAGGGTTCGGGGGGGATTGAGCTGAGAGAGGAATCTATAGGGCATTGGCAGGAAGGGGAGGGGGGGGGAGATTCAGCAGCGGTTTTTGTGTCTGGTGGGAACAGCTGGAGACGGGAAGCGGGGGGGGGGCGCAAGTCGGGGGGGGCGCAATTCGGGGGGGCGCCGCAATTCGGGGGGGGGCGCAATTCGGGGGGGGGCGCAATTCGGGGGGGGGGGGCGCAATTCGGGGGGGGGGCGCAATTCGGGAGGGGGGCAATTCGGGAGGGGCAATTCGGGGGGGGGCGGCAATTCGGGGGGGGGGGGCGCAATTCGGGGGGGGCGCAATTCGGGGGGGGGCAATTCGGGGGGGGGTGCAATTCGGGGGGGGGCGCAATTCGGGGGGGGGGCAATTCGGGGGGGGGGGAATTCGGGGGGGGGCAATTCGGGGGGGGGCAATTCGGGGGGGGGGCAATTCGGGGGGGGGGCAATTCGGGGGGGGGCGCAATTCGGGGGGGGGCGCAATTCGGGAGGGGGGCAATTCGGGGGGGGGCAATTCGGGAGGGGCAATTCGGGGGGGGGGCGGCAATTCGGGGGGGGGGGCGCAATTCGGGGGGGGGCGCAGCCCCCCCCCCCGCCCCAGACGCTTGGACACCCCCCAGGTCCGGTGTATCCTTCGGACTGAGGTTGGGGATGTCCAGCGTCCAAGGTCGGGACGGAGAGGACGAGTGGATCGTCTCTTCGCCACCGCCGCACGAGGACATGAACATTGGAGTGTCGCCCCAGTCCCCCGACAGACTGAAGAAGAACTCCGGGTTGTAACCGGCCGGGTGGAACGGAACCGTGGGGGCCCCGCTACCACCCGGCCCCGGAGACCCCTCGCCGGGGGACTGAGGCAACACATGCTTGGATTTACAGGGTGCCTTGCCCCCTTTTTTCGCGGGACAAGGCACAAAGACAGGTGGGGGCACGGCAGGAGATGACTCACAAGGGGGGAGGGGCACGCAGACCTCGAACTCTACGGTGCCCGAGGGGCCCCGCCTCTTTTTGTTAACCTGCCCTCGGGCAGGCGAGGCCCCTCGCCCTCCGCCCCTCTTCGCCTTGCCGCGCCCCCCTGCTCTCCCGTCACTTCACCCCGAGGTGGCGGCGTCGCCAGTTTTGCCGGCTCGGGGTCGCTTACCCCCCCATGCTCGGGCCCATGATCCCGGGCGCCGGACCCAGCACTAGGCCCCGGAGAGCCCACGGGCCCGGCAGATGGTGGTGGTGGGGGGGGGGGCGCAGGTGGAGACTGAGGCGGTCCCCGAGCCGGCTGCCGGGGTGGTTGGGGTGTTTTCCCTGGGGGCCGGGGTTCCGGTACCCCCCTTCTTTTTTGTAGGTCCCTTCTGGGCCTTTTGGCCGCGCGGGGGCTCCGCTCCCCCCCCGCCGGCAGCTGAGGTGGCAGCTGCTGCCGGCGTGGCCTCCCCTCGCGGGGGGGCAGATGGTACTCGCTTGGGGGGAGAGGGGGCTGCGGTGCCAGCTGCGGCCGCCTTGGGTTGGTGGTCGGCGGCCTTGGAGACGGGGCAGTTTTTCCTCACGTGCCCCGCCTCCTTACAGGCATGGCACCGCACACCGTCCGCGGACCAAAAGACCCGGTACGTGGTCCCCTCGTGGGGGACATTGAAACCTCCCTCCAGTTCATCCTCCCGGGCCAGGCGGACAAAAACCTGGCGCCGGAAGGAGTAAATATGGCGGAGGAAGGGGTCCCGAAGGCCGAGCGGGATCGGCTGCACCCCGGACCTGACCTCCCCCAGTAGATGGAGGTGGGGGAGGAGGAGCTCACTTGGTAGGAAGGGCGGGACGTTCGATATTACTATCTTGTGGGCGGTGGCCTCCAATGGGTCCACCGCCAGGAACGTCCCGCCCACCGTGAGCCCCTTTTCCAGGGCGAGGCGAACCGCCCGCTCGGCCTTCAGGAAGAATACAGCCCGGCCGTACATCTTTGAGGCCGCGACAATGGCTGAGGGGCCGACAACCCCAGCCATTGCCTTGACGCAGGCCTCGATAGACATGTCGGGGTGGGCGTAGCACTTCACCCCGAGCTGCCGCGTGATTAAAGAGAATGGCGGCAGGGCCTTGGGAGCGGCGGGGGCTCTGGCAGCCGCCACGCCCGCATAGGTGGGCCGAGAAGGCCCTGCCACCGGCGACGCTGGTGATGTCGCCATTGTATCAGGGGAAGTGCTACGCCCACCCCGAGACTGCCCAGATGCACGGCAGGGCGTATGTGGGATGGGGAAGATAAGGCAGGGTGGGGTAGGCGGGGAAGGGTGTAGGTGCTCTCTCCCCGGAGCGAGAGAGGGAGAGAGGAGGTTGGAGGAGCAGGAGGGAGATGAGGCACAAGGCCGGTGCCCCAGTCAGGAGGGAAAAGGGGAGGGGGTGCCGGTCCCGGGGGCAGCAGTAGTGGGTAGGGGAAATAGGAAAGGTCTTCACCCCCCCCCACTGCAGATGGAAAAGAGACAGTCCAAACGCCTTCGCCCCCCCCCTCTCCTCCAGTCACTCCCTGTCCTCTCTTCCTCCCCCCCCCCCCCCGGGGAGAGCGCACCCTCCAGAGGCCGGATGGCAGGCAAGCAGGCAGTCAGGCAGTCCAGACGGCAGGCAGGCTAGACGGCAAGCAGGCAGGCAGGCAGTCCAGACGGCAGGCAGGCAGGTAGGTAAGCAGGCCAGACGGCAGGCAGGCAGGTAAGCAGGCCAGACGGCAGGCAGGCAGGTAAGCAGGCCAGACGGCAGGCAGGCAGGTAAGCAGGCCAGATGGCAGGCAGGCAGGTAAGCAGGCCAGACGGCAGGCAGGCAGGCAGGTAAGCAGGCCAGGCGGCAGGCAGGCAGGCCAGGCGACAGGCAGGCAGGCCAGGCGGCAGGCCAGGCAACAGGCAGGCAGGCCAGGCGACAGGCAGGCAGGTCAGGCGACAGGCAGGCCAGGCAACAGGCAGCAGCTCACCTCCCTCCCAAAGTTTCCGCCCGGTTCCGACCCGGGGCCCTCCGCTACACGGGCGAACACGAATCCACCTCACCCCGGAAACAAAACTGGGTGTTGTCCGAGAGGAGGCACGTCTCAGGCCGTCTGAAGCTCAATCTACACTCAGAGGGACCTCTTTTTAGGTCAAACCAAGTAAACAAACTCAAATTAAATCAGGACAAAGTAAAAGGGGCAGCTCCCCAAAAAGGAGGGGGAACAGCCCGAACAGAAATCAAAATGCAAAGGAAACTTAAAAACATCAAATTAAAATGTGATTATTAGGGTCAATAATGCACCCCAACCCCTGCGGTGCCCAGCGGGCGCGGAAAGCGTCAACCTCGCCCGTGGACACCGCATGCTCCCTCTCCAGGGACACCTGGCCGCGAACGTAGCCGCGGTAGAGGGGAAGACAGTCAGGATGGACGGCCCCCTCGATCGCCCGCTGCCTGGACCGGTAAATGGCGCGTTTCGCCAGGCCCAGGAGCAGGTTCACGAGGAGGTCGCCATCCCGACCCTCCCCTCTCCGCACCGGGTGTCCGTAGATCAGGAGCGTGGGACTGAAGTGCAAACAAAACATCAATAAAAGGTTCTTCAGGAAAACATAAAGGGAGTGCAGCCTAAGACACTCAACATAGACATGGTCCACGGACTCCACAAGGCCACAGAAAGGGCAGTCTTCGGAGCCCGTGAACCAGTGAATCCTACGGTTGAGCGGAGCTGCTGCATGCATCACCCTCCACCCCAGGTCCCCGACGTAATTGGGGGAGATCCCTCCGTAGAGGGACCTCCAGCGGGGACCTCCGCCGCCCGGCGGCAACAAGGCCCGCCAAGGTGTATCCGGGCGACAGGCGAGGAGGCGGTAGTGGAAGGTGTGCAGCAGCAGCCCGGTAAGGAAACGCCTCCGCGCGGTAGAAAAAGGCACGAAGGGCATTTCCGCGAGGCGGCTCAGGCTGTGGGGCACCTCACCCAGGGAGGGGGGCTGAGGCTTTGGGCCAATGTGGAATTCCGTCCGAATAGGGGAACGTTCGGACGGGATCCCACCGCACGCCTGCGCCGCCTCGAGTTTGCGTGCAGTTTCGGGCCCGAGCATGACCGTCCTAAGGTCTAGGATGGCTTTGGTCGCGCGCCGGACAGTCGTCCCCGCGCGCTCAGCCAGCACGCGGGGACTCATCCAGCCCGCTCCTCCGCCATCGAGCACGTCCCTGATTCTGGTCACTCCGGCGTCCACAGCCCCCCTCTCCGCCAGCCACCTGAAGTTATACGGCTGGAGGAGCGGATTCCTGAGCAGCGGCTCTCGCACGAGAGCCGCTACTCCTGACGGGGGAGAGCTGCGTCGCGAGGCGACCTTGTTCCAGACAGTGAGGAGGTCCTGGTAAAAGACGGGCAACTCCTGCAGGGTGGTCGAAGCACGCCCCAGTTCGATATGCAGGAGCTGCACGTCATAATTGAGGCCGTGCCACTGGCGGAAGAAATACGTCGCCATGGCACACCACTGTGGAGGGGGCTCAACGTAAAGGTACCTCTGCAGGGCCTGGAGGCGGAAGGTTGCGATCTGAGTGCGGAGGCACACCAGACCTTGTCCGCCCTCCTCAAGCGGGAGATACAGGACCGCAGCAGGGACCCAGTGCAGTCGATTGCCCCAGAAGAACCGCACGAGGGTTTTCTGGATATCGGCGACAAAGCCAGGGGGAGGGGTCAAAGGGACCAGCCGGTACCACAGCATGGAGGCGACCAGCTGGTTCATGATGAGAACTCACCTGTTAACCTTCTTCTCTCGAACGAAAACAGCCTCAAGTCCCTCAGCCTTTGCTCATAAGACCTTCCCACCATACCATGTTCCAGTTGGATTGTATCGTCCCCACCAGTTACACACGACACACACACAGTCCAGAAGAGACACACGTGTGGAAGATGATGCTGTTGGAGGCAGAGGTGCCTCGAGCTATCCGTGCAGCAACGCAGGTCCAGTGCGCTGAAGGCTGTCCTCCTCGGCAGTAATGACCGGTCTGCGCCTTCACAAGACTCTGGACACAATGGGTAAAGAGAGATAGAGAGTGACAGATGGATTCATATATATACATGATGAGAGAGAGAGAGATTGCCCCAATACAAACATCGCTCCCCAACCTCTCTATCCCCCTCCCCAGCAACTATCTGAAGCTAAATTAATGTCACAACATTACTGCCATCTTTTACCCAAAACTTAGCTTCAGACCCTGTCCCTCTATATTTAACCACCCCGTCTCTGACATCTCCTCCAGTCACACAACCCTGTGAGATGTCTGCACCGCTCTAATTGTGGCATCATGAGCGTTCCACATGCAACATGACTTGCAGCGATAAACTCTCATCTCCAACATTTCAATTGAAATTTTAAAGCTCAATGGCTTTGAAGCCGAATGGTCCAGATTGCCATGGCCTTCAATGTGAACAGGTTGTTAGTGATGTCACTACAGAGGTTGTCTAGGAAACAATGACTGAACACAGGGGGTGAATGTGAGAAGCTGAAGTTTCCACTTGAAGACATTCCCAGTGTCTCTGAGCAGCTGAACTGGGGAAGCCTTTGGGCAGAGACTGTGCTGCTGCTATTGCCCTTCCTGGCCACCAGGTGTCGCTGTAACGCTCCCGGGGGCTGCTCCTCCCAGTGCCACCTCTTGTCCACTCCGGCCCATGCTCGTTGGCGGGACAACAAGGGGTTCTGTCGAGGGGGCGGGGCTGCCTGTGCGCATGTGCAGGACGGGAATGCTCCCAGAGGTCAGCGCGCGGGACGCCGCCGCCATGATGCCGTCTTCCCTGGCAACGCAAGATGGTCGCCGCCGCCGTCTCCCTTGGCAACGGAATATGGCCGCTGGCCGTCTCCCTTGGCAACGCAAAATGGCCGCCGGCGGTGGGTGTCATTGCGGCGCGTGCGCAGTGAGGTCTGTCTGCAGCCATTGTCCAGATTGCCCCCAGTGGATGGGGTTGGGATTGTGCAGCAGATGGAGCAACAATCCCAGTTTCAATAGGGGGACAGAAGCTGCAATGCTGCCCCCTGTTGGTCACTTCTCCCAGTCTCAGCATTGCAGAGTGTTTAAACAAGAGTGCATTGTCACAGCAGCACCTTGACCTTCAGTTTCAGTTTATTTATTAGTGTCAGAAGTAGGCTTACATTAACACTGCAATGAAGTTACTGTGAGAATCCCCTAGTCGCCACACTCCGGCGCCTGTTCGGGTTACACTGAGGGAGAATTTAGCACGGCCAATGCACCCTAACCAGCACATCTTTCAGACTGTGGGAGGAAACCGGAGCACCCGGAGGAAACCCACGCAGACACGGGGAGGGGACAGCCCGGGGGAAAGCTCCATTCCAACTGTCCCTGGAGTGTCAGATTAACCTGGGTCACTCACGCACCCCCCGGCTAAGACTGACCTCCCTCAGACAGTGAGACCCTCCTGTATCACTCACCTTACTGTAGTCACATACCCTCAGACTCAGCACTGGGCCCTGGGCGTGTTCTTTAAATGCTGCGACCTATCGTGGAGGAAAGAATTGGGAGGATTTTGATTTGATTTGATTTATTATTGTCGCATGTATTGGGATACAGTGAAAAGTATTGTTTCTTGTATGCTGTACAGACAAAACATAACGTTCATCGAGTACATCTGGGAGAAGTAAAAGAGAGGGTGCAGAATGTAGTGTTGCAGTCATAGGTAGGGTGTAGAGAGACATTCCCAAAGCAGCCACAGAAAAGTGACTGGTTATTTTAAACATTGAACCTGAACTATTTGAGCTGATGATTCACTCACATTGTACAGAAATGTTGATCCTGTTTTGATGAGACTGATCAGATTAACATTGTAACATGAAGACAGCCTCCGTACTGAGATTAACCACATTTACAACAATTCCGCAATATCAGATCCATTGCTGTGTGTATTGTGTGAATTCAGCTGTGAAATATCTGGACATTTGGAGCTTCCACTGTTTCTGTCATTTCATCATTTATTAAAGTACGTTGTTCTATCCCTTTTAAATCTAAGTTGTGTCAGTTTACATTTCCCTGCACTGAAACCTCTCCACCAGTTTTGTCCATGTACAAAATATGAATAACTCTTTGCAATGTGATGTTTCCAGCTGCGCTGCTTACAATGCTGTCTAATGTTTTGTGTCATCGGCAAACCAGGATGTGTAGCATTCAGTCACATTAAATGGTCAATAAATATGTCAATACTGTGTATATCTTTCTGTGTGTGTGTGTGTGTGTGTGTGTGTGTGAGCATGCATGTGTGTCAATGTATTTGAATCTCAAATATGTGCAGTTGGAGGCCATTTGACCCATCGAGCCTGCTCCCCCACTCAAACAGATCATGACAAACACACACAAACACACACACACACTCATAGACACACACACACACAGACGCACTCACAGAGATACAGACACACACACACACTCATAGACACACACACATAGACAAAGAGAGAGACACACAGACACACACGCAGAGAGACACAAACACACACTCACAGACACACATGCACAAAGACCCAGAGAGAGACACACACACAGACACAGACACTCACTCACAGACACACGCAGAGAAACACAATCACACACACAGAAACACACATTGAAATAGACACTTGCACACACTTAGAAACTGTCTCTCTCTCTCACACACACACACACACACAGAAATACAAAAACATAAGCGCACCGACACTCTTATTCCTATTTCTGTTTTACTCCTCAATCCCCCAACTAAAAAGTACTGGGATCTGAACTTGAAATGCTGGAACTGATCATGGAGGAACGAGTGGGGCCTAATAGACACTGAGAAGTTAACTTGTGTATGAATCATAGAATGGGGACAGCACAGGAGGCCATTCAGCCCGTCAAGCCTGGATCGACACACTGCAAGAGCAGTTTCACTATTCCCAATCAAAGAACAAAGAACAATACAGCACAGGAACAGGCCCTTCGGCCCTCCAAGCCCGCGCCGCTCCCCGGTCCAGGATTGAATCCTGAATCCAGGATCCCCGCCCAATTTTCCAGCCTATCTACATCCTAATATCCTATCCACCGAGCTGTCCCTCACAGCTACGATTCTTTGTTCATCACAACCTATTAACTCACCCCCACCCCCCCATTCCAGACCATGTGATCTCCAGAGAGAGGCGAAAACCCAGAGTGAAAACCCCAGGGCCAATATGGGGAAAAAAAATCTGGGAAATTCCTCTCCGACCCCCTGAGGCGATCGAAACGAGTCCAGGAGATCACACTGGCCCTGATCAGAAACTGCTTCCCAACCCTAGTCATTTCCACTTCTGCTTTACGAACACCATCTGAATTCCCTGCCCCCGAGACAGGTTCCCAACTATCCGCAGTCTCGCTCTGTACTGGCACCAGCAAGATGATCATAGAATGAAGCCTTGAAACGAGAAACAAAGAACAATTAGCCCGCGCCTCTCCCTGGTCCAAACTAGACCACTCTTTTGTATCCCTCCATTCCCACTCCGTTCATATAGCTGTCTAGATAAGTCTTAAACGTTCCCAGTGTGTCCGCCTCCACCACCTTGTCCGGCAACACATTCCAGGCCCCCACCACCCTCTGTGTAAAATATGTCCTTCTGATATCAGTGTTAAACCTTCCCCCCTTCACCTTGAACCTATGACCCCTTGTGAACGTCACCACCGACCCGGGGAAAAGCTTCCCACCGTTCACCCTATCTATGCCTTTCATAATTTTATACACCTCTATTAAGTCTCCCCTCATCCTCCGTCTTTCCAAGGAGAACAACCCCAGTTTCCCCAATCTCTCCTCATAACCAAGCCCCTCCATACCAGGCAACATCCTGGTAAACCTCCTCTGTACTCTCTCCAAAGCCTCCACGTCCTTCTGGGAGTGTGGCGACCAGAACTGGACGCAGTATTCCAAATCCTCCACCCTCTCCCCGTAACCCTGTCAATATTTTCCCTTCAGCTTCCCATTCAATTTCCTCTTGATGGAATCTTCTCCCACCTCTGACTCAGACAGAACATGATGTGGAGATGCCGGCGTTGGACTGGGGTAAACACAGTAAGAAGTTTAACAACACCAGCTTAAAGTCCAACAGCTTTATTTGGGAGCAAAAGCCACACAAGCTTTCGGAGCTTCAAGCCCCTTCTTCAGGTGAGTGGGAATTCTGTTCACAAACAGGGCATATAAAGACAGGGCAAACAGGGCATATAAAGAGGTTTGAAGACTGAGTGAATCTCTTCCCACACACACAGCAAGTGAACGGCCTCTCTCCAGTGTGGATTCGCCGATGTTTCAGCAGATGGGATGAGGTAATGAATCCCTTCCCACACTGGGAGCAGGTGAATGGCCTCTCCTCAGTGTGAGTTCTCTGGTGTATATGTAAGCTGTTTGACTGAGTGAATCCCTTCCCACACTGGGAGCAGGTGAATGGTCTCTCCCTGCTGTGACTGCCCCGATGAATCTCCAGCTGGGGTGGGTAATCAAATCCCTTCCCACAGTCCCCACATTTCCACAGCTTCTCCCTGTTGTGACTGCAATTATGTTCCGAAAGCCTGGATGATTGGTTGAAGTCCTGTCCACACACAGAACACGTGTACAGGTTCTCTCCCCTAAAAATGGTGCTTTTTCCTTCCATGTTCAAAACACAATGATATTCAGGTTACAATAAATTGGCTAACTCCAGCAGGTTTCGATATCATATTTGGTTTCAGTTTCCCAACTGCAAATCCTCCTCTTCTAAAACCCTGGGAAATTGAGTTCGAACAGAAAAAAGGAAGTGAGAGAGAACCCACAAAAACACAAAGGCAGATTGTGAAATTGAGCTGAATGAATCTGATCATTTGTGGGGCCGGCGCGAGGAAAAAGTGACCATGAAAACTACTGGATTGTCACAATAATCTGACAGGTTCGGTAATGTCCTTCAGGAAACAGAACCTGCCACCGGCCTGCGCCTTCACAAGACTCTGGACACAATGGGTAAAGAGAGATAGAGAGTGAGAGATGGATTCATATATATACATGATGAGAGAGAGAGAGAGATTGCCCCAATACAAACATCACTCCCCAACCTCTCTATCCCCCTCCCCAGCAACTATCTGAAGCTAAATTAATGTCACAACATTACTGCCATCTTTTACCCAAAACGTAGCTTCAGACCCTGTCCCTCTATATTTAACCACCCCGTCTCTGACATCTCCTCCAGTCACACAACCCTGTGAGATGTCTGCACCGCTCTAATTGTGGCATCATGAGCGTTCCACATGCAACATGACTTGCATCGATAAACTCTCATCTCCAACATTTCAATTGAAATTTCAAAGCTCATTCAGCCCATTCAGCTGGTGTCGACTCTCTGCTAGAGCAATCGAGCCAGTCCCACTGCTCCACCTTGTCCCTGGAGCCCTGCAAATCTTTTCCCATCAGCTTCCCATCCCATTTCCTCCGGAAAGACAGCGAGGAGCAGAGAGGAAAGAGGGACTTGGGGAATGGAAAGTTTCATCTGATGTTCTTGTTGGCAGATGCTCTGTGGCGGATAAAGCTGGCAGCCTCCTCCAGAAAGCAGCACAGAGTGAATGGAAGGGGCAGAATGTGAGTGAGATGAGACACGAGAGAGAGAGAGGGGTGAAAGCATTCTGTTTGTCAGCAAAAAGCACAATGGTGGCCCTGTGTCCTTCAGGGAGCGGCCCAGGCCTCGCTCAAAGCCTGCCCTGTCCTCACACTCACTGGGAGACGGCCATTTCTAACATGTTGTCCATGTTTCTGAGCTGACACTGAGACAAACACAACAACAGCAACCACTGTCCGGACAAGTCCTCACGGAGAATGAAATGTCCAAAGCCACTTCAAAGGAAGATTGCGCGGCAGGATTTGTCCCCGAGCTGTGGAGGGAGAGATTTGGATGGATGACCAGAAGCTGGGTCAGTGAGGTTGTGTTTTAGCAATGGAGGTCTAGAGAACAGAAAAGGCCCTTCGGCCCATTGCATCTGTGCCGGCCAAAGACAAATCACCCAACTTGGCTCACGGCCTGGTAAGCCTTGGCATTGCAAATGCATAGCTAAGCACTTCCTAAATGTTCTGAGGGTCTCTGCCTCCACCACCCTTTCAGGCAGAGAGTTCCAGACTCCCACCACCCTCTGGGTGAAAAAGGTTTTCCTCACATCCCCTGTAAACCTCCTGCCACTTACCCTAAATCTATACCCCCTGGTCATTGATCCCACCACCAAGGGGAAAGCTTTCTTCCCGTCTACTCTATCGATGTCCCTCATAATCTTATCCACCTCCATCATGTTCCACCTCAGCCTCCTCTGCTCCACGGAAAACAACCCCAGGGTGGAATCTTATCACCGTTCAGGCCGGCAGGATTTTCCCACCCCACTGCAGTGAAAGGAGGTTTGGCTGGACACCAGATTCTCCGACCTCGCTGAGCGGGAGTGTGGCGTCAACAGGTGGTAAGATCACACCCTCAGTCTATAAAATCTCTCCTCAGTTCGAGTGGCGGCACGGTAGCACAATGGTTAGCACTGCTGCCTCACAGCGCCAGGGACCCAGGTTGAATTCCGGCCTCGGTTTACTGTCTGTGTGGAGTTTGCACATTCTCCCCGTGTCTGCGTGGGTTTCCTCCGGGTGCATTGTCCATGCAAAATTGCCCTTAGGGTCCCACGATGTATAGGTTAGGGGGATTAGCGGGAAAACACGTGGGGTTACGGGGTAAGCCTGGGTAAGAGTCCGTGCAGATTTGATGGGTCGAATGGCCTCATTCTGGACTGTAGGGATTCTATGATTCTATGCACTAAAACTCTCCAGGCCAGGCAACATCCTGGTGAATCTCCTCTGCACCTTTTCCAGTGCTATCACATCCCTCCTATCCTGTGCATTCCACAACTGCACAATGTTTCAATGAGGGGCGGCACAGTGGTTAACACTGCTGCCTCACAGCGCCAGGGACCCGGGTTTGATTCCTGGCTTGGGTCACTGTCTGTGTGGAGTTTGTACATTCTCCCCGTGTCTGCATGGGTTTCCACCGGGTGCTGCGGTTTCCTCTCACAGTTCGAAAGACGCGCTGGTTAGGTGTATCAGCCATGCTAAATTCTCCCCAAGTTGCCCAAACAGGCGCCAGAGCATGGCGACTACGGATTTTCCACAGTAACTTCATTGCAGTGTTAATGTAACCCTACTTGTGACACTAATAAACAAACTTTTAAACCTGATACTCGATTCCCCCATGTTGGCCTTGTTCTGTGATAATAAATGCGGATGTTTAGATTATTCAATAGTTCTTTAAGGACAGCAGACACAGGGAAAAAAAACATGTGACTCTGTACACAACAGATATATTTCAAGGGGATATTGCAGCCAGCTGTATCTGAGTGGCAGTAATCTTCCCTCAGAATCAGACAGATTGTGGGTTCAGCTCAGAGCCTCAAATACTAGGCCCTTAGCATCGATCAGAGACTCCGCGCACAGCATGATGGGAGAGCGGACAAAGGAAAGTGGTGTTGAATTTGTGAGCCTTGTTTTGTGGAAAGCTTTAGTGTTTGGTCAGAATGTTAATTTTTGAGTGGACCTACCATACATTAAGCTGATCTTTCTCTATACCCTATCGGTAACTGCTCTCCTCTCCTTCTCCCGAATGAACTCTATGAACGGTATGTTTTGTCTGTGTAGCGTGCAAGAAACAATACTTTTCACCGTGTCCCAATACATGGGATAGGGCGACATGGTGGACAGTGTTTAGCACTGCTGCCTCACAGCACCAGGATTCAATTCTCGGTTGGGAGTTGAGTTTGCACATTCTCCCTGTGTCTGCATGGGTTTCCTCCGGGTGCCCCGGTTTCCTTCCACAGTCCAAAGATGTGCAGATTAGGTGGAATCTGAGACGCTACAGAAGCAGGGTAAAGATTTGAAAATGAAGTGTTTCTCACCCACTTTTAAAAGACAATCCACATTCGCACCAGTCACATTTCACACACTCTGCTCAGTCCTGTGTTGGGGGGTGTTTAGTGCGGGATCAGTGTTTGCTTTTCTCAAACCGCAGTGATATTCCCAACTTATCAAGGGCAAGAGGTTTCAGTGTTTAAACATGTAAACATTACAAAACTAAACCAAACAGAAAGTGATGAGGCCTCACACCTTCAATGGAGTCATCTTCGCTCAGAGTCAGAGAGATTGTGGGTTCAGGTCAGAGCCTGAAATACTAGGCCCTTAGCATCGAGACACACAGAGACAGAGAAACACAGAGACAGAGACAGATACAGAGAAATGCAGAGACAGAGAGACACACACAGATACATAGAGAGATATACACACAGAGGCAGAGAGAGGGACACAGATCCAGAGAAGTACAGAGACAGAGAGACACACAGATACACAGAGAGATAGAAACAGAGAGACACACACATGTACACACTAACAGAGAAATACAGAGAGAGAGTTTGGCAAAGTCAGATTTAATTTTCCATTCAATATTTATTTAAAAATTCAGAGAATATTTTACAGGAAAATTGATTTTAAAGTTAACAAAAGTGAATCTGACCTTTGAGCTTCACAATGAGATCTGAACCCCTACGCTCTGAGCTGCCCAATATCTGTACAGCTGTACCAGACACCAGAAAGAGAAAACCAGAGCTCAACATCACGGGAAATGAACAATTGTGAATAAGGAACAAGAAAAGTTATTAATTTATACCTGAGATTTAAACTACAGGAAAACTATTCACTACAATTACATTACAACAAAAGTTGCCTTCTACATTTCACACTGAAAACTGAACTACCGCCCACAATTGTCTCAGTGACAGATTCAGAATGATAAACTGAGAGAATTTCACTGTTGGAGTCACCGACAGCAGATATTGTATTTGTGTCAATGAGGAATCTTAATAATCAGCTGAGGGAAATCTACAACGTCCAAAATTCAACCCATCACTTGATCTGTAAAAGAAAGATACAATAAGGAAGCAGATGTTTATGATGCGGGACATTAATGTTAGAGTTTTTAATCAATGAATCATTTAGAGATTTTTCAAATCCCTTCTGTCAGTTTGACAATCCACTCTGACACCAGTCACATTTCACACTCTCTGCTCAGTCCTGTGTTTGGGGGGGTGTTTAGTGTGGGATCAGTGATTGCTTTTCTCAAACCGCAGTGATATTCCCAACAAGGGCAAGAGGTTTCAATGTTTAAAAATGTAAAGATTTCAGAACAAAACCAGACAGAGAGTGATGAGGCCTCACACCCTCAATGTAGTGATTCCCCCAATCTTTCCTTTTGAAAATTGTTTCCTTCCTCTGTCTGAAGTATTGGAGACGTCGACATCACTGAAACAATACAATCTCTCGGGACAATCACTGTAAACAGCTTCTGGAAACAAATTAACACTTTAATCACCCAAAAAGCTGAATGTCCATTCAAACACCTCCCTCCCCATATCCTTGTAAATGCAAAGATAACTCCCATTTCCCCAAAGCAGGAAGATGTGAAATGGAAACATCTTCAGCTTTTTACACACTGCACTTTTCCACGGACCAAAATGTTTCAAAACATTTGCTGAAGTTTTGTTTAAAACTCTTTATCAATGTCCTTCCAGGTTTAGTGTGAAGGTTTGTGTTCCACACT
>NW_027592593.1:0-50000 GCF_964213995.1 Mustelus asterias | reverse complement strand
CGGCAATGTGCACAACTCGATGGAGGATGCATTTTGAGTACATCCATACTGATTTCCAAAGTTTCCAAAGCGTCATTCTAAATTTGTCAAGGTAATGTGCACATCTCGATGAATCTAACACTTTGAGTGAATCCACGTTGTTTTCCAAAGTTTCTGGCAGCGGCATTCATTCATTTTGAATAAATCCATATTGGTTTTCAAATTTGCTTGTCAGCGCCATTCAGAACTATTCCCCCACCATCGGGTAATACGGCGAAGTGCACCATTCGATGAAATAAGTATTTAGAGTGAATCCACATTGATTCTTGTCAGCACCATTCATTATGTTTCGCCCGTGAAGTCGTAATGCGGAAATGTGCACAACTCGATGGAGTATGCATTTTGAGTACATCCAAACTAATTTCCAAACTTCCCATCAGCGCCATTCTGTATTTGTCAAGGCAATGTGCACATGTCGATGATTCTAACACTTTGAGTGAATCCACATTGGTTACCGTAGTTTCTTGTCAAAGCCGTTCAGTATTGTTCGCCCTCCTTATGGTAATGATGATGCAATGTGCACAACTCGGTCAATGAAACAACTTGAGTTTATCCACATTGATTTCCAAAGTTATTTGTCAGCACCATTCATTATGTTTCGCCCTCCATCTGGTAATGAGGCAATGTGCACAACTCTATCAATAATCACTTTGAGTGAATCCACATTGTTTTCCAAAGTTTCTGTTAGCGGCATTCATTCATTTTGAATAAATCCATATTGGTTTTCAAATTTGCTTGTCAGCGCCATTCAGAACTATTCCCCCACCATCGGGTAATACGGCGAAGTGCACCATTCGATGAATTTTGTCTGAATCCACATTAAATTCCAAAGTTTCTGGTAAGCACCATTCATTATGTTTCGCCCATAAACTGGTAAGGCGGCAATGTGCAAAGTCGATGGAGTATGCATTTTCAGTACACCCATACTGATTTCCAAAGTTACCATCAGCGCCATTCTAAATTTGCCAAGGCAATGTGCACATCTCGATGAAGTTAGCACTTTGAGTGAATCCACATTGTTTTGAAAAAAATCTGGCAGCGGCATTCATTCATTTTGAGTAAATCCAAATTGGTTTTCAAATTTTCTTTTCTGCTCCAATCAGTATTATTCGCCCACCATCGGGTAATGCGACAATGGGCACAATTCTATGAATTCAGCATTTTGACTGAATCCACATTGTTTTCCAAGGTGTCTTGTCAGCATCATTCATTATCTTTCGCCCACAAACTTGTAATGCGGCAATGTGCACAACTCGATAAACTAAGCACTTTGAGTACATCCATACTAATTTCCAAAATTTCCATCAGCGCCATTCTGTATTTGTCAAGGCAAAGTGCACATCTCGATGGAGTATGCATCTTGAGTACATCCAGACTGATTTCCAAAGTTTCCATCAGCGCCATTGTAAACTTGCCAAGGCAAAGTGCACATCTCGATGAAGTTAGCACTTTGAGTGAATCCACACTGTTTTCCAAAGTTTCTGTCAGCTGCATTCATTCATTTTGAGTAAAACCCAAATGGTTTGCAGATTTGCTTGTCAGCGCCATTCAGTATTATTCGCCCACCATCGGGTAATGCGACAATGGGCACAATTCTATGAATTCAGCATTTTGACTGAATCCACATTGTTTTCCAAAGTTTCTTGTCAGCACCATTCATTATGTTTCGCCCACAAACTGGTAATGCGGCAATGTGCACAACTCGATGAAGTAAGCACTTTGAGTGAATCCACATTGCTTTCCGAAGATGGCGTTGACAAGAAACGTCGGAAACCAATGTGGATTCACTCAAAGTGTTAGAATTAACCACATGTGCACATTGCCGTGACAAATACAGAATGGCGCTGATGGAAATTTTGGAAATCAGTATGGATGTACTCAAAGTGCTTAGTTCATCGAGTTGTGCACATTGCCGCATTACCACTTTACGGGCGAAACATAATGAATGGTGCTGACAAGAAACTTTGGAAATCAATGCGGATTCACTCTAAATACTTAATATACTTAGTTTCTTGTCAGCATCATTCATTATGTTTCGCCCATAAACTGGTAATGCGGCAATGTGCACAACTCGATGAAGTAAGCACTTTGAGTGAATCCACATTGGATTCCGAAGTTTCTTGTCAGCGGCATTCATTCATTTTGAATAAATCCATATTGGTATTCAAATTTGCTTGTCAGCGCCATTCAGTATTATTTCCCCCCCTTCGGGTAATACGGCGAAGTGCACAATTCGATGAATTAAGCAACTTGTCTGAATACACATTAAATTCCAAAGTTTCTGGTAAGCACCATTCATTATGTTTCGCCCATGAACTGATCATGCGGCAATGTGCACAACTCGATGGAGGATGCATTTTGAGTACATCCATACTGATTTCCAAAGTTTCCAAAGCGTCATTGTAAACTTGCCAAGGCAAAGTGCACATCTCGATGGAGTATGCATCTTGAGTACATCCAGACTGAGTGACAGTTGGTGTCTCAGTGTGGGAGTGCTGCTCGGGCTGCAGTGGAGAGTGACAGTTGGTGTCTCAGTGAGGGAGTGCTGCTCGGGCTGCAGTAGAGAGTGACAGTTGGTGTCTCAGTGAGGGAGTGTTGCTCGGGCTGCAGTAGAGAGTGACAGTTGGGGAAGTGTGGGGAAGTTTTTTTTTTGTTTTCTTTTTTTCTTGCTGGTAATGGCTTCAGGGATGGCAGTTCAGGCAGTATGCTGCATCTCCTGTGGGATGTATGTGGTGAGGAAATCCAGTAGTGTTTCAGGAGATTTTAGTTGTAAGAAGTGCATTAGATTGCAGCTTCTGGAGGAGCGTGTAAAGGAGCTGGAGGGGGAGGTAGAGGAACTCCGCATAATTCGGGAGGCGGAGGTGGAAGTTGATAGGAGTTATAGAGAAATAGTAACTCCTAGAAATGAGGCTTGGGTCAATGCCAGGAGGAGGGGTAAGAAGCAATCGGGAAGACAATCCCCTGGGGCGGTTCCCCTCCATAATAGGTTTTCGGTGCTGGAGGCTACAGTTGAGGAGGAATCAACTGAGCATAGAGAGCAGATCTCTGGGGGTGAGCCGAGTGAGAAAGCTCAGGTGGTTAGGGGCTGTAAAAGACTGGGCCTTGTGATTGGGGACTCCACAATTAAGGGGACAGATAGGAGGGTCGGAACTAAAGGTAGGGACTCAGGGTTGGTGTGTTGCCTACCAGGGGCTGGGGTCCGGGATGTGTCTGACAGGGTATTCAGGACTCTTAGGGGGGAGGGAGATAAACCACAAGTTATTGTACATGTGGGGACACACGACATAGGGAGGATAGGGGAAGGGGATATTAGGCAGGGATTTATGGAGTTGGGGTGGAAACTAAAGGCCAAGACTGACAGAGTGGTTATCTCTGGACTCTTGCCTGTACCACGGGATAGTTTAGAGAGGAATAGGGAGAGGGAAGGTTTGAATTCATGGCTGAAGGGATGGTGCAGGAGGGAGGGGTTCAGGTACTTAAGCAATTGGGGCTCGTACTGGGGAAGGTGTGACCTCTATGAGAAGGATGGTCTACACCTTAATCAGAAGGGGACCAATATCCTGGGGGGTAAATTTGCTAAGGCCATGCAGGGAGGTTTAAACTGATTCGGGGGGGGGGGGAGGGATCCTGAGTAGTGGGGCTGAAAGTGAGGGATGCATGGATGGGGACTGCAATGCACGGCATTGCAGAGGTGGGGTGGAGCAGGGTTTGAAATGTGTATACTTCAATGCCAGGAGTATTCGCAATAAAGTGGGTGAACTTGCAGCGTGGATCAGTACCTGGGACTTCGATGTTGTGGCTATTTCAGAGACATGGATAGAGCAGGGGCAGGAATGGATGCTGCAGGTCCCGGGGTTCAAATGTTTTAGTCGAAGTAGGGAAGGAGGTAGAAGAGGGGGAGGGGTAGCATTATTGGTCAGAGATTGTATCACAGTGTCAGAGAGGAGGTTTGATGAGGACTTATCTGTTGAGGTAGTATGGGCGGAGATTAGAAATAGGAGAGGAGAGGTCACCCTGTTGGGAGTCTTTTATAGACCTCCTAAAAGTTCTAGAGAGGTTGAGGAAAGGATTGCGGAGTCAATCCTGCTTAGGAGTGAAAGTAATAGGGCAATTGTTATGGGGGATTTTAACTTGACTAATATTGACTGGAATTGTTATAGCTCTAGCTCGTTAGAGGGGTCAGTTTTTGTTCAAAGCGTGCAGGAAGGTTTTTTGACTCAGTATGTAGACAGGCCAACTAGAGGTGAGGCTATATTGGATCTGGTGCTGGGAAATGAGCCAGACCAGGTGCTAGACTTGGAAGTTGGTGTGCATTTTGGTGATAGTGACCACAATTCGGTTACGTTCACCTTAGTGATGGAAAGGGATAGGCATGAACCTCGGGCCAGTGGCTTTAGCTGGGGGAAGGGTAATTATGAGGCTATTAGGAGAGAATTAGGAAACATAGGTTGGACTAGGAGATTACAGGGACTGGGAACGTCCGACATGTGGAGTTTTTTCAAGGAGCAGCTACTGCGAGTCTGTGATAGGTATGTCCCTGTCAGGCAAGGAGGAATTGGTAGGGCTAGGGAACCGTGGTGCACCAAAAAAGTTTCTTTGTTGGTTAAAAAGAAAAAGGAGGCTTATGTTCGGATGAGACGTGAGCACTCGGGTAGTGCACTAGAAAGCTTTAGATTGGCTAAGAGGGAGTTGAAGAGCGAGCTTAGAAGGGCTAAAAGGGGACATGAGAAGACTTTTGCGGATAGGGTTAAAGAGAATCCTAAGGCGTTCTATAGGTATGTCAAGAACAGAAGGTTGGTTAGGGCAAGTTTAGGGCCAGTTATAGATGGCAGAGGGAAGTTATGTGTGGAACCGGAGGAGATTGGTGAAGCATTGAACCAATATTTCTCTTCGGTGTTCACGCAAGGGGACATGAATATAGCTGAGGAGGACACTGGGTTGCAAGGGAGTAGAATAGACAGTATTACAGTTGATAAGGAGGATGTGCAGGATATTCTGGAGGGTCTGAAAATAGATAAATCCCCTGGTCCGGATGGGATTTATCCAAGGATTCTCTGGGAGGCAAGAGAAGTGATTGCAGAGCCTCTGGCTCTGATCTTCAGGTCGTCGTTGGCCTCTGGTATAGTACCAGAAGATTGGAGGTTAGCGAATGTTGTCCCATTGTTTAAGAAGGGGAACAGAGACTTCCCCGGGAATTATAGACCGGTGAGTCTCACTTCTGTTGTCGGCAAGATGTTGGAAAAAATTATAAGGGATAGGATTTATAGTTATTTGGAGAGTAATGAATTGATAGGTGATAGTCAGCATGGTTTTGTGGCAGGTAGGTCGTGCCTTACTAACCTTATTGAGTTTTTTGAGAAAGTGACCAAGGAGGTGGATGGGGGCAAGGCAGTGGACGTGGTATATATGGATTTTAGTAAGGCGTTTGATAAGGTTCACCATGGTAGGCTTCTGCAGAAAATGCAGATGTATGGGATTGGGGGTGATCTAGGAAATTGGATCAGGAATTGGCTAGCGGATAGGAAACAGAGGGTGGTGGTTGATAGTAAATATTCATCATGGAGTGCGGTTACAAGTGGTGTACCTCAGGGATCTGTTTTGGGGCCACTGCTGTTTGTAATATTTATTAATGATCTGGATGAGGGTATAGTTGGGTGGATTAGCAAATTTGCTGATGACACCAAAGTCGGTGGTGTGGTAGACAGTGAGGAAGGGTGTCGTAGTTTGCAGGAAGACTTAGACAGGTTGCAAAGTTGGGCCGAGAGGTGGCGGATGGAGTTTAATGCGGAGAAGTGTGAGGTAATTCACTTTGGTAGGAATAACAGATGTGTTGAGTATAGGGCTAACGGGAGGACTTTGAATAGTGTGGAGGAGCAGAGGGATCTAGGTGTATGTGTGCATAGATCCCTGAAAGTTGGGAATCAAGTAGATAAGGTTGTTAAGAAGGCATATGGTGTCTTGGCGTTTATTGGTAGGGGGATTGAATTTAGGAGTCGTAGCGTTATGTTGCAACTGTACACAACTCTGGTGCGGCCGCACTTGGAGTACTGTGTGCAGTTCTGGTCCCCACATTACAGGAAGGATGTGGAGGCTTTGGAGAGGGTGCAGAGGAGGTTTACCAGGATGTTGCCTGGTATGGAGGGGAGATCCTATGAGGAGAGGCTGAGGGATTTGGGATTGTTTTCGCTGGAAAGGCGGCGGCTAAGAGGGGATCTTATTGAAACATATAAGATGATTAGAGGTTTAGATAGGGTGGATAGTGATAGCCTTTTTCCTCTGATGGAGAAATCCAGCACGAGGGGGCATGGCTTTAAATTGAGGGGGGGTAGTTATAGAACCGATGTCAGGGGTAGGTTCTTTACCCAGAGGGTGGTGAGGGATTGGAATGCCCTGCCAGCATCAGTAGTAAATGCGCCTAGTTTGGGGGCGTTTAAGAGATCCGTAGATAGGTTCATGGACGAAAAGAAATTGGTTTAGGTTGGAGGGTCACAGTTTTTTTTTAACTGGTCGGTGCAACATCGTGGGCCGAAGGGCCTGTTCTGCGCTGTAATGTTCTATGTTCTATTTCCAAAGTTTCCATCAGCGCCATTGTAAACTTGCCAAGGCAAAGTGCACATCTCGATGAAGTTAGCACTTTGAGTGAATCCACACTGTTTTCCAAAGTTTCTGTCAGCTGCATTCATTCATTTTGAGTAAAACCCAAATGGTTTGCAGATTTGCTTGTCAGCGCCATTCAGTATTATTCGCCCACCATCGGGTAATGCGACAATGGGCACAATTCTATGAATTCAGCATTTTGACTGAATCCACATTGTTTTCCAAGGTGTCTTGTCAGCATCATTCATTATGTTTCGCCCGTAAAGTGGTAATGCGGCAATGTGCACAACTCGATGAAGTAAGCACTTTGAGTGAATCCACATTGGTTTCCGAAGTTTCTTGTCAACGCCATTCAGTAATATTCGCCCTCCATATGGTAATGAGGCAATGTGAACAACTCGATCAATTAAGCATTTCGAGTGAATCCACATTGATTTCCGAAGTTTATTGTCAGCACCATTCATCATGGTACGCCCATGAACTGGTAATGCGGCAAGAAGCACAACTCGATGGAGGATGCATTTTGAGTACATCCATACTGATTTCCAAAGTTTCCATCAGCGCCATTCTGTATTTGTCAAGGCAATGTGCACATCTCGATGAAGTAAACACTTTGATTGAATCCACATTGGTTTCCAAATTTTCCTGTCAGCGCCATTCAGTTACCTTATTACCATCGGGTGATGAGGTAAAGTGTACAATTCGATGAATTAAGCATTGTGAGTGAAGCCACATTGATTTCCAAAGTTTCTTGTCAGCACCATTCATCATGGTTCGCCCATGAACTGGTCATGCGGCAATGTGCACAACTCGATGGAGGATGCATTTTGAGTACATCCATACTGATTTCCAAAGTTTCCAAAGCGTCATTCTAAATTTGTCAAGGTAATGTGCACATCTCGATGAATCTAACACTTTGAGTGAATCCACGTTGTTTTCCAAAGTTTCTGGCAGCGGCATTCATTCATTTTGAATAAATCCATATTGGTTTTCAAATTTGCTTGTCAGCGCCATTCAGAACTATTCCCCCACCATCGGGTAATACGGCGAAGTGCACCATTCGATGAAATAAGTATTTAGAGTGAATCCACATTGATTCTTGTCAGCACCATTCATTATGTTTCGCCCGTGAAGTCGTAATGCGGAAATGTGCACAACTCGATGGAGTATGCATTTTGAGTACATCCAAACTAATTTCCAAACTTCCCATCAGCGCCATTCTGTATTTGTCAAGGCAATGTGCACATGTCGATGATTCTAACACTTTGAGTGAATCCACATTGGTTTCCGTAGTTTCTTGTCAAAGCCGTTCAGTATTGTTCGCCCTCCTTATGGTAATGATGATGCAATGTGCACAACTCGGTCAATGAAACAACTTGAGTTTATCCACATTGATTTCCAAAGTTATTTGTCAGCACCATTCATTATGTTTCGCCCTCCATCTGGTAATGAGGCAATGTGCACAACTCTATCAATAATCACTTTGAGTGAATCCACATTGTTTTCCAAAGTTTCTGTTAGCGGCATTCATTCATTTTGAATAAATCCATATTGGTTTTCAAATTTGCTTGTCAGCGCCATTCAGAACTATTCCCCCACCATCGGGTAATACGGCGAAGTGCACCATTCGATGAATTTTGTCTGAATCCACATTAAATTCCAAAGTTTCTGGTAAGCACCATTCATTATGTTTCGCCCATAAACTGGTAAGGCGGCAATGTGCAAAGTCGATGGAGTATGCATTTTCAGTACACCCATACTGATTTCCAAAGGTACCATCAGCGCCATTCTAAATTTGCCAAGGCAATGTGCACATCTCGATGAAGTTAGCACTTTGAGTGAATCCACATTGTTTTGAAAAAAATCTGGCAGCGGCATTCATTCATTTTGAGTAAATCCAAATTGGTTTTCAAATTTTCTTTTCTGCTCCAATCAGTATTATTCGCCCACCATCGGGTAATGCGACAATGGGCACAATTCTATGAATTCAGCATTTTGACTGAATCCACATTGTTTTCCAAGGTGTCTTGTCAGCATCATTCATTATCTTTCGCCCACAAACTTGTAATGCGGCAATGTGCACAACTCGATAAACTAAGCACTTTGAGTACATCCATACTAATTTCCAAAATTTCCATCAGCGCCATTCTGTATTTGTCAAGGCAAAGTGCACATCTCGATGGAGTATGCATCTTGAGTACATCCAGACTGATTTCCAAAGTTTCCATCAGCGCCATTGTAAACTTGCCAAGGCAAAGTGCACATCTCGATGAAGTTAGCACTTTGAGTGAATCCACACTGTTTTCCAAAGTTTCTGTCAGCTGCATTCATTCATTTTGAGTAAATCCAAATTGGTTTTCCAATTTTCTTTTCTGCGCCAATCAGTATTATTCGCCCACCATCGGGTAATGCGACAATGGGCACAATTCTATGAATTCAGCATTTTGACTGAATCCACATTGTTTTCCAAAGTTTCTTGTCAGCACCATTCATTATGTTTCGCCCACAAACTGGTAATGCGGCAATGTGCACAACTCGATGAAGTAAGCACTTTGAGTGAATCCACATTGCTTTCCGAAGATGGCGTTGACAAGAAACGTCGGAAACCAATGTGGATTCACTCAAAGTGTTAGAATTAACCACATGTGCACATTGCCGTGACAAATACAGAATGGCGCTGATGGAAATTTTGGAAATCAGTATGGATGTACTCAAAGTGCTTAGTTCATCGAGTTGTGCACATTGCCGCATTACCACTTTACGGGCGAAACATAATGAATGGTGCTGACAAGAAACTTTGGAAATCAATGCGGATTCACTCTAAATACTTAATATACTTAGTTTCTTGTCAGCATCATTCATTATGTTTCGCCCATAAACTGGTAATGCGGCAATGTGCACAACTCGATGAAGTAAGCACTTTGAGTGAATCCACATTGGATTCCGAAGTTTCTTGTCAGCGGCATTCATTCATTTTGAATAAATCCATATTGGTATTCAAATTTGCTTGTCAGCGCCATTCAGTATTATTTCCCCCCCTTCGGGTAATACGGCGAAGTGCACAATTCGATGAATTAAGCAACTTGTCTGAATACACATTAAATTCCAAAGTTTCTGGTAAGCACCATTCATTATGTTTCGCCCATGAACTGATCATGCGGCAATGTGCACAACTCGATGGAGGATGCATTTTGAGTACATCCATACTGATTTCCAAAGTTTCCAAAGCGTCATTGTAAACTTGCCAAGGCAAAGTGCACATCTCGATGGAGTATGCATCTTGAGTACATCCAGACTGAGTGACAGTTGGTGTCTCAGTGAGGGAGTGTTGCTCGGGCTGCAGTGGAGAGTGACAGTTGGTGTCTCAGTGTGGGAGTGCTGCTCGGGCTGCAGTGGAGAGTGACAGTTGGTGTCTCAGTGAGGGAGTGCTGCTCGGGCTGCAGTAGAGAGTGACAGTTGGTGTCTCAGTGAGGGAGTGTTGCTCGGGCTGCAGTAGAGAGTGACAGTTGGGGAAGTGTGGGGAAGTTTTTTTTTTGTTTTCTTTTTTTCTTGCTGGTAATGGCTTCAGGGATGGCAGTTCAGGCAGTATGCTGCATCTCCTGTGGGATGTATGTGGTGAGGAAATCCAGTAGTGTTTCAGGAGATTTTAGTTGTAAGAAGTGCATTAGATTGCAGCTTCTGGAGGAGCGTGTAAAGGAGCTGGAGGGGGAGGTAGAGGAACTCCGCATAATTCGGGAGGCGGAGGTGGAAGTTGATAGGAGTTATAGAGAAATAGTAACTCCTAGAAATGAGGCTTGGGTCAATGCCAGGAGGAGGGGTAAGAAGCAATCGGGAAGACAATCCCCTGGGGCGGTTCCCCTCCATAATAGGTTTTCGGTGCTGGAGGCTACAGTTGAGGAGGAATCAACTGAGCATAGAGAGCAGATCTCTGGGGGTGAGCCGAGTGAGAAAGCTCAGGTGGTTAGGGGCTGTAAAAGACTGGGCCTTGTGATTGGGGACTCCACAATTAAGGGGACAGATAGGAGGGTCGGAACTAAAGGTAGGGACTCAGGGTTGGTGTGTTGCCTACCAGGGGCTGGGGTCCGGGATGTGTCTGACAGGGTATTCAGGACTCTTAGGGGGGAGGGAGATAAACCACAAGTTATTGTACATGTGGGGACACACGACATAGGGAGGATAGGGGAAGGGGATATTAGGCAGGGATTTATGGAGTTGGGGTGGAAACTAAAGGCCAAGACTGACAGAGTGGTTATCTCTGGACTCTTGCCTGTACCACGGGATAGTTTAGAGAGGAATAGGGAGAGGGAAGGTTTGAATTCATGGCTGAAGGGATGGTGCAGGAGGGAGGGGTTCAGGTACTTAAGCAATTGGGGCTCGTACTGGGGAAGGTGTGACCTCTATGAGAAGGATGGTCTACACCTTAATCAGAAGGGGACCAATATCCTGGGGGGTAAATTTGCTAAGGCCATGCAGGGAGGTTTAAACTGATTCGGGGGGGGGGGAGGGATCCTGAGTAGTGGGGCTGAAAGTGAGGGATGCATGGATGGGGACTGCAATGCACGGCATTGCAGAGGTGGGGTGGAGCAGGGTTTGAAATGTGTATACTTCAATGCCAGGAGTATTCGCAATAAAGTGGGTGAACTTGCAGCGTGGATCAGTACCTGGGACTTCGATGTTGTGGCTATTTCAGAGACATGGATAGAGCAGGGGCAGGAATGGATGCTGCAGGTCCCGGGGTTCAAATGTTTTAGTCGAAGTAGGGAAGGAGGTAGAAGAGGGGGAGGGGTAGCATTATTGGTCAGAGATTGTATCACAGTGTCAGAGAGGAGGTTTGATGAGGACTTATCTGTTGAGGTAGTATGGGCGGAGATTAGAAATAGGAGAGGAGAGGTCACCCTGTTGGGAGTCTTTTATAGACCTCCTAAAAGTTCTAGAGAGGTTGAGGAAAGGATTGCGGAGTCAATCCTGCTTAGGAGTGAAAGTAATAGGGCAATTGTTATGGGGGATTTTAACTTGACTAATATTGACTGGAATTGTTATAGCTCTAGCTCGTTAGAGGGGTCAGTTTTTGTTCAAAGCGTGCAGGAAGGTTTTTTGACTCAGTATGTAGACAGGCCAACTAGAGGTGAGGCTATATTGGATCTGGTGCTGGGAAATGAGCCAGACCAGGTGCTAGACTTGGAAGTTGGTGTGCATTTTGGTGATAGTGACCACAATTCGGTTACGTTCACCTTAGTGATGGAAAGGGATAGGCATGAACCTCGGGCCAGTGGCTTTAGCTGGGGGAAGGGTAATTATGAGGCTATTAGGAGAGAATTAGGAAACATAGGTTGGACTAGGAGATTACAGGGACTGGGAACGTCCGACATGTGGAGTTTTTTCAAGGAGCAGCTACTGCGAGTCTGTGATAGGTATGTCCCTGTCAGGCAAGGAGGAATTGGTAGGGCTAGGGAACCGTGGTGCACCAAAAAAGTTTCTTTGTTGGTTAAAAAGAAAAAGGAGGCTTATGTTCGGATGAGACGTGAGCACTCGGGTAGTGCACTAGAAAGCTTTAGATTGGCTAAGAGGGAGTTGAAGAGCGAGCTTAGAAGGGCTAAAAGGGGACATGAGAAGACTTTGGCGGATAGGGTTAAAGAGAATCCTAAGGCGTTCTATAGGTATGTCAAGAACAGAAGGTTGGTTAGGGCAAGTTTAGGGCCAGTTATAGATGGCAGAGGGAAGTTATGTGTGGAACCGGAGGAGATTGGTGAAGCATTGAACCAATATTTCTCTTCGGTGTTCACGCAAGGGGACATGAATATAGCTGAGGAGGACACTGGGTTGCAAGGGAGTAGAATAGACAGTATTACAGTTGATAAGGAGGATGTGCAGGATATTCTGGAGGGTCTGAAAATAGATAAATCCCCTGGTCCGGATGGGATTTATCCAAGGATTCTCTGGGAGGCAAGAGAAGTGATTGCAGAGCCTCTGGCTCTGATCTTCAGGTCGTCGTTGGCCTCTGGTATAGTACCAGAAGATTGGAGGTTAGCGAATGTTGTCCCATTGTTTAAGAAGGGGAACAGAGACTTCCCCGGGAATTATAGACCGGTGAGTCTCACTTCTGTTGTCGGCAAGATGTTGGAAAAAATTATAAGGGATAGGATTTATAGTTATTTGGAGAGTAATGAATTGATAGGTGATAGTCAGCATGGTTTTGTGGCAGGTAGGTCGTGCCTTACTAACCTTATTGAGTTTTTTGAGAAAGTGACCAAGGAGGTGGATGGGGGCAAGGCAGTGGACGTGGTATATATGGATTTTAGTAAGGCGTTTGATAAGGTTCACCATGGTAGGCTTCTGCAGAAAATGCAGATGTATGGGATTGGGGGTGATCTAGGAAATTGGATCAGGAATTGGCTAGCGGATAGGAAACAGAGGGTGGTGGTTGATAGTAAATATTCATCATGGAGTGCGGTTACAAGTGGTGTATCTCAGGGATCTGTTTTGGGGCCACTGCTGTTTGTAATATTTATTAATGATCTGGATGAGGGTATAGTTGGGTGGATTAGCAAATTTGCTGATGACACCAAAGTCGGTGGTGTGGTAGACAGTGAGGAAGGGTGTCGTAGTTTGCAGGAAGACTTAGACAGGTTGCAAAGTTGGGCCGAGAGGTGGCGGATGGAGTTTAATGCGGAGAAGTGTGAGGTAATTCACTTTGGTAGGAATAACAGATGTGTTGAGTATAGGGCTAACGGGAGGACTTTGAATAGTGTGGAGGAGCAGAGGGATCTAGGTGTATGTGTGCATAGATCCCTGAAAGTTGGGAATCAAGTAGATAAGGTTGTTAAGAAGGCATATGGTGTCTTGGCGTTTATTGGTAGGGGGATTGAATTTAGGAGTCGTAGCGTTATGTTGCAACTGTACACAACTCTGGTGCGGCCGCACTTGGAGTACTGTGTGCAGTTCTGGTCCCCACATTACAGGAAGGATGTGGAGGCTTTGGAGAGGGTGCAGAGGAGGTTTACCAGGATGTTGCCTGGTATGGAGGGGAGATCCTATGAGGAGAGGCTGAGGGATTTGGGATTGTTTTCGCTGGAAAGGCGGCGGCTAAGAGGGGATCTTATTGAAACATATAAGATGATTAGAGGTTTAGATAGGGTGGATAGTGATAGCCTTTTTCCTCTGATGGAGAAATCCAGCACGAGGGGGCATGGCTTTAAATTGAGGGGGGGTAGTTATAGAACCGATGTCAGGGGTAGGTTCTTTACCCAGAGGGTGGTGAGGGATTGGAATGCCCTGCCAGCATCAGTAGTAAATGCGCCTAGTTTGGGGGCGTTTAAGAGATCCGTAGATAGGTTCATGGACGAAAAGAAATTGGTTTAGGTTGGAGGGTCACAGTTTTTTTTTAACTGGTCGGTGCAACATCGTGGGCCGAAGGGCCTGTTCTGCGCTGTAATGTTCTATGTTCTATTTCCAAAGTTTCCATCAGCGCCATTGTAAACTTGCCAAGGCAAAGTGCACATCTCGATGAAGTTAGCACTTTGAGTGAATCCACACTGTTTTCCAAAGTTTCTGTCAGCTGCATTCATTCATTTTGAGTAAAACCCAAATGGTTTGCAGATTTGCTTGTCAGCGCCATTCAGTATTATTCGCCCACCATCGGGTAATGCGACAATGGGCACAATTCCATGAATTCAGCATTTTGACTGAATCCACATTGTTTTCCAAGGTGTCTTGTCAGCATCATTCATTATGTTTCGCCCGTAAAGTGGTAATGCGGCAATGTGCACAACTCGATGAAGTAAGCACTTTGAGTGAATCCACATTGGTTTCCGAAGTTTCTTGTCAACGCCATTCAGTAATATTCGCCCTCCATATGGTAATGAGGCAATGTGAACAACTCGATCAATTAAGCATTTCGAGTGAATCCACATTGATTTCCGAAGTTTATTGTCAGCACCATTCATCATGGTACGCCCATGAACTGGTAATGCGGCAAGAAGCACAACTCGATGGAGGATGCATTTTGAGTACATCCATACTGATTTCCAAAGTTTCCATCAGCGCCATTCTGTATTTGTCAAGGCAATGTGCACATCTCGATGAAGTAAACACTTTGATTGAATCCACATTGGTTTCCAAATTTTCCTGTCAGCGCCATTCAGTTACCTTATTACCATCGGGTGATGAGGTAAAGTGTACAATACGATGAATTAAGCATTGTGAGTGAAGCCACATTGATTTCCAAAGTTTCTTGTCAGCACCATTCATCATGGTTCGCCCATGAACTGGTCATGCGGCAATGTGCACAACTCGATGGAGGATGCATTTTGAGTACATCCATACTGATTTCCAAAGTTTCCAAAGCGTCATTCTAAATTTGTCAAGGTAATGTGCACATCTCGATGAATCTAACACTTTGAGTGAATCCACGTTGTTTTCCAAAGTTTCTGGCAGCGGCATTCATTCATTTTGAATAAATCCATATTGGTTTTCAAATTTGCTTGTCAGCGCCATTCAGAACTATTCCCCCACCATCGGGTAATACGGCGAAGTGCACCATTCGATGAAATAAGTATTTAGAGTGAATCCACATTGATTCTTGTCAGCACCATTCATTATGTTTCGCCCGTGAAGTCGTAATGCGGAAATGTGCACAACTCGATGGAGTATGCATTTTGAGTACATCCAAACTAATTTCCAAACTTCCCATCAGCGCCATTCTGTATTTGTCAAGGCAATGTGCACATGTCGATGATTCTAACACTTTGAGTGAATCCACATTGGTTTCCGTAGTTTCTTGTCAAAGCCGTTCAGTATTGTTCGCCCTCCTTATGGTAATGATGATGCAATGTGCACAACTCGGTCAATGAAACAACTTGAGTTTATCCACATTGATTTCCAAAGTTATTTGTCAGCACCATTCATTATGTTTCGCCCTCCATCTGGTAATGAGGCAATGTGCACAACTCTATCAATAATCACTTTGAGTGAATCCACATTGTTTTCCAAAGTATCTGTCAGCGGCATTCATTCATTTTGAGTAAATCCAAATTGGTTTTCCAATTTTCTTTTCTGCGCCAATCAGTATTATTCGCCCACCATCGGGTAATGCGACAATGGGCACAATTCTATGAATTCAGCATTTTGACTGAATCCACATTGTTTTCCAAAGTTTCTTGTCAGCACCATTCATTATGTTTCGCCCACAAACTGGTAATGCGGCAATGTGCACAACTCGATGAAGTAAGCCCTTTGAGTGAATCCACATTGCTTTCCGAAGATGGCGTTGACAAGAAACGTCGGAAACCAATGTGGATTCACTCAAAGTGTTAGAATTAACCACGTGTGCACATTGCCGTGACAAATACAGAATGGCGCTGATGGAAATTTTGGAAATCAGTATGGATGTACTCAAAGTGCTTAGTTCATCGAGTTGTGCACATTGCCGCATTACCACTTTACGGGCGAAACATAATGAATGGTGCTGACAAGAAACTTTGGAAATCAATGCGGATTCACTCTAAATACTCAATATACTTAGTTTCCTGTCAGCATCATTCATTATGTTTCGCCCATAAACTGGTAATGCGGCAATGTGCACAACTCGATGAAGTAAGCACTTTGAGTGAATCCACATTGGATTCCGAAGTTTCTTGTCAGCGGCATTCATTCATTTTGAATAAATCCATATTGGTATTCAAATTTGCTTGTCAGCGCCATTCAGTATTATTTCCCCCCCTTCGGGTAATACGGCGAAGTGCACAATTCGATGAATTAAGCAACTTGTCTGAATACACATTAAATTCCAAAGTTTCTGGTAAGCACCATTCATTATGTTTCGCCCATAAACTGGTAAGGCGACAATGTGCAAACTCGATGGAGTATGCACTTTGAGTACACCCAGACTGATTTCCAAAGATTCCATTAGCGCCATTGTAAACTTGCCAAGGCAAAGTGCACATCTCGATGGAGTATGCATCTTGAGTACATCCAGACTGATTTCCAAAGTTTCCATCAGCGCCATTGTAAACTTGCCAAGGCAAAGTGCACATCTCGATGAAGTTAGCACTTTGAGTGAATCCACACTGTTTTCCAAAGTTTCTGTCAGCTGCATTCATTCATTTTGAGTAAAACCCAAATGGTTTGCAGATTTGCTTGTCAGCGCCATTCAGTATTATTCGCCCACCATCGGGTAATGCGACAATGGGCACAATTCTATGAATTCAGCATTTTGACTGAATCCACATTGTTTTCCAAGGTGTCTTGTCAGCATCATTCATTATGTTTCGCCCGTAAAGTGGTAATGCGGCAATGTGCACAACTCGATGAAGTAAGCACTTTGAGTGAATCCACATTGGTTTCCGAAGTTTCTTGTCAACGCCATTCAGTAATATTCGCCCTCCATATGGTAATGAGGCAATGTGAACAACTCGATCAATTAAGCATTTCGAGTGAATCCACATTGATTTCCGAAGTTTATTGTCAGCACCATTCATCATGGTACGCCCATGAACTGGTAATGCGGCAAGAAGCACAACTCGATGGAGGATGCATTTTGAGTACATCCATACTGATTTCCAAAGTTTCCATCAGCGCCATTCTGTATTTGTCAAGGCAATGTGCACATCTCGATGAAGTAAACACTTTGATTGAATCCACATTGGTTTCCAAATTTTCCTGTCAGCGCCATTCAGTTACCTTATTACCATCGGGTGATGAGGTAAAGTGTACAATACGATGAATTAAGCATTGTGAGTGAAGCCACATTGATTTCCAAAGTTTCTTGTCAGCACCATTCATCATGGTTCGCCCATGAACTGGTCATGCGGCAATGTGCACAACTCGATGGAGGATGCATTTTGAGTACATCCATACTGATTTCCAAAGTTTCCAAAGCGTCATTCTAAATTTGTCAAGGTAATGTGCACATCTCGATGAATCTAACACTTTGAGTGAATCCACGTTGTTTTCCAAAGTTTCTGGCAGCGGCATTCATTCATTTTGAATAAATCCATATTGGTTTTCAAATTTGCTTGTCAGCGCCATTCAGAACTATTCCCCCACCATCGGGTAATACGGCGAAGTGCACCATTCGATGAAATAAGTATTTAGAGTGAATCCACATTGATTCTTGTCAGCACCATTCATTATGTTTCGCCCGTGAAGTCGTAATGCGGAAATGTGCACAACTCGATGGAGTATGCATTTTGAGTACATCCAAACTAATTTCCAAACTTCCCATCAGCGCCATTCTGTATTTGTCAAGGCAATGTGCACATGTCGATGATTCTAACACTTTGAGTGAATCCACATTGGTTTCCGTAGTTTCTTGTCAAAGCCGTTCAGTATTGTTCGCCCTCCTTATGGTAATGATGATGCAATGTGCACAACTCGGTCAATGAAACAACTTGAGTTTATCCACATTGATTTCCAAAGTTATTTGTCAGCACCATTCATTATGTTTCGCCCTCCATCTGGTAATGAGGCAATGTGCACAACTCTATCAATAATCACTTTGAGTGAATCCACATTGTTTTCCAAAGTATCTGTCAGCGGCATTCATTCATTTTGAGTAAATCCAAATTGGTTTTCCAATTTTCTTTTCTGCGCCAATCAGTATTATTCGCCCACCATCGGGTAATGCGACAATGGGCACAATTCTATGAATTCAGCATTTTGACTGAATCCACATTGTTTTCCAAAGTTTCTTGTCAGCACCATTCATTATGTTTCGCCCACAAACTGGTAATGCGGCAATGTGCACAACTCGATGAAGTAAGCACTTTGAGTGAATCCACATTGCTTTCCGAAGATGGCGTTGACAAGAAACGTCGGAAACCAATGTGGATTCACTCAAAGTGTTAGAATTAACCACATGTGCACATTGCCGTGACAAATACAGAATGGCGCTGATGGAAATTTTGGAAATCAGTATGGATGTACTCAAAGTGCTTCGTTCATCGAGTTGTGCACATTGCCGCATTACCACTTTACGGGCGAAACATAATGAATGGTGCTGACAAGAAACTTTGGAAACCAATGCGGATTCACTCTAAATACTTAATATACTTAGTTTCTTGTCAGCATTGTGCACAACTCGGTCAATGAAACAACTTGAGTTTATCCACATTGATTTCCAAAGTTATTTGTCAGCACCATTCATTATGTTTCGCCCTCCATCTGGTAATGAGGCAATGTGCACAAATCTATCAATAATCACTTTGAGTGAATCCACATGGTTTTCCAAAGTTTCTGTTAGCGGCATTCATTCATTTTGAGTAAATCCAAATTGGTTTTCCAATTTTCTTTTCTGCGCCAATCAGTATTATTCGCCCACCATCGGGTAATGCGACAATGGGCACAATTCTATGAATTCAGCATTTTGACTGAATCCACATTGTTTTCCAAAGTTTCTTGTCAGCACCATTCATTATGTTTCGCCCACAAACTGGTAATGCGGCAATGTGCACAACTCGATGAAGTAAGCCCTTTGAGTGAATCCACATTGCTTTCCGAAGATGGCGTTGACAAGAAACGTCGGAAACCAATGTGGATTCACTCAAAGTGTTAGAATTAACCACGTGTGCACATTGCCGTGACAAATACAGAATGGCGCTGATGGAAATTTTGGAAATCAGTATGGATGTACTCAAAGTGCTTAGTTCATCGAGTTGTGCACATTGCCGCATTACCACTTTACGGGCGAAACATAATGAATGGTGCTGACAAGAAACTTTGGAAATCAATGCGGATTCACTCTAAATACTTAATATACTTAGTTTCCTGTCAGCATCATTCATTATGTTTCGCCCATAAACTGGTAATGCGGCAATGTGCACAACTCGATGAAGTAAGCACTTTGAGTGAATCCACATTGGATTCCGAAGTTTCTTGTCAGCGGCATTCATTCATTTTGAATAAATCCATATTGGTATTCAAATTTGCTTGTCAGCGCCATTCAGTATTATTTCCCCCCCTTCGGGTAATACGGCGAAGTGCACAATTCGATGAATTAAGCAACTTGTCTGAATACACATTAAATTCCAAAGTTTCTGGTAAGCACCATTCATTATGTTTCGCCCATAAACTGGTAAGGCGACAATGTGCACACTCGATTGGGTATGCACTTTGAGTACACCCAGACTGATTTCCAAAGATTCCATTAGCGCCATTGTAAACTTGCCAAGGCAAAGTGCACATCTCGATGGAGTATGCATCTTGAGTACATCCAGACTGATTTCCAAAGTTTCCATCAGCGCCATTGTAAACTTGCCAAGGCAAAGTGCACATCTCGATGAAGTTAGCACTTTGAGTGAATCCACACTGTTTTCCAAAGTTTCTGTCAGCTGCATTCATTCATTTTGAGTAAAACCCAAATGGTTTGCAGATTTGCTTGTCAGCGCCATTCAGTATTATTCGCCCACCATCGGGTAATGCGACAATGGGCACAATTCTATGAATTCAGCATTTTGACTGAATCCACATTGTTTTCCAAGGTGTCTTGTCAGCATCATTCATTATGTTTCGCCCGTAAAGTGGTAATGCGGCAATGTGCACAACTCGATGAAGTAAGCACTTTGAGTGAATCCACATTGGTTTCCGAAGTTTCTTGTCAACGCCATTCAGTAATATTCGCCCTCCATATGGTAATGAGGCAATGTGAACAACTCGATCAATTAAGCATTTCGAGTGAATCCACATTGATTTCCGAAGTTTATTGTCAGCACCATTCATCATGGTACGCCCATGAACTGGTAATGCGGCAAGAAGCACAACTCGATGGAGGATGCATTTTGAGTACATCCATACTGATTTCCAAAGTTTCCATCAGCGCCATTCTGTATTTGTCAAGGCAATGTGCACATCTCGATGAAGTAAACACTTTGATTGAATCCACATTGGTTTCCAAATTTTCCTGTCAGCGCCATTCAGTTACCTTATTACCATCGGGTGATGAGGTAAAGTGTACAATACGATGAATTAAGCATTGTGAGTGAAGCCACATTGATTTCCAAAGTTTCTTGTCAGCACCATTCATCATGGTTCGCCCATGAACTGGTCATGCGGCAATGTGCACAACTCGATGGAGGATGCATTTTGAGTACATCCATACTGATTTCCAAAGTTTCCAAAGCGTCATTCTAAATTTGTCAAGGTAATGTGCACATCTCGATGAATCTAACACTTTGAGTGAATCCACGTTGTTTTCCAAAGTTTCTGGCAGCGGCATTCATTCATTTTGAATAAATCCATATTGGTTTTCAAATTTGCTTGTCAGCGCCATTCAGAACTATTCCCCCACCATCGGGTAATACGGCGAAGTGCACCATTCGATGAAATAAGTATTTAGAGTGAATCCACATTGATTCTTGTCAGCACCATTCATTATGTTTCGCCCGTGAAGTCGTAATGCGGAAATGTGCACAACTCGATGGAGTATGCATTTTGAGTACATCCAAACTAATTTCCAAACTTCCCATCAGCGCCATTCTGTATTTGTCAAGGCAATGTGCACATGTCGATGATTCTAACACTTTGAGTGAATCCACATTGGTTTCCGTAGTTTCTTGTCAAAGCCGTTCAGTATTGTTCGCCCTCCTTATGGTAATGATGATGCAATGTGCACAACTCGGTCAATGAAACAACTTGAGTTTATCCACATTGATTTCCAAAGTTATTTGTCAGCACCATTCATTATGTTTCGCCCTCCATCTGGTAATGAGGCAATGTGCACAACTCTATCAATAATCACTTTGAGTGAATCCACATTGTTTTCCAAAGTATCTGTCAGCGGCATTCATTCATTTTGAGTAAATCCAAATTGGTTTTCCAATTTTCTTTTCTGCGCCAATCAGTATTATTCGCCCACCATCGGGTAATGCGACAATGGGCACAATTCTATGAATTCAGCATTTTGACTGAATCCACATTGTTTTCCAAAGTTTCTTGTCAGCACCATTCATTATGTTTCGCCCACAAACTGGTAATGCGGCAATGTGCACAACTCGATGAAGTAAGCACTTTGAGTGAATCCACATTGCTTTCCGAAGATGGCGTTGACAAGAAACGTCGGAAACCAATGTGGATTCACTCAAAGTGTTAGAATTAACCACATGTGCACATTGCCGTGACAAATACAGAATGGCGCTGATGGAAATTTTGGAAATCAGTATGGATGTACTCAAAGTGCTTAGTTCATCGAGTTGTGCACATTGCCGCATTACCACTTTACGGGCGAAACATAATGAATGGTGCTGACAAGAAACTTTGGAAACCAATGCGGATTCACTCTAAATACTTAATATACTTAGTTTCTTGTCAGCATTGTGCACAACTCGGTCAATGAAACAACTTGAGTTTATCCACATTGATTTCCAAAGTTATTTGTCAGCACCATTCATTATGTTTCGCCCTCCATCTGGTAATGAGGCAATGTGCACAAATCTATCAATAATCACTTTGAGTGAATCCACATGGTTTTCCAAAGTTTCTGTTAGCGGCATTCATTCATTTTGAGTAAATCCAAATTGGTTTTCCAATTTTCTTTTCTGCGCCAATCAGTATTATTCGCCCACCATCGGGTAATGCGACAATGGGCACAATTCTATGAATTCAGCATTTTGACTGAATCCACATTGTTTTCCAAAGTTTCTTGTCAGCACCATTCATTATGTTTCGCCCACAAACTGGTAATGCGGCAATGTGCACAACTCGATGAAGTAAGCCCTTTGAGTGAATCCACATTGCTTTCCGAAGATGGCGTTGACAAGAAACGTCGGAAACCAATGTGGATTCACTCAAAGTGTTAGAATTAACCACGTGTGCACATTGCCGTGACAAATACAGAATGGCGCTGATGGAAATTTTGGAAATCAGTATGGATGTACTCAAAGTGCTTAGTTCATCGAGTTGTGCACATTGCCGCATTACCACTTTACGGGCGAAACATAATGAATGGTGCTGACAAGAAACTTTGGAAATCAATGCGGATTCACTCTAAATACTTAATATACTTAGTTTCCTGTCAGCATCATTCATTATGTTTCGCCCATAAACTGGTAATGCGGCAATGTGCACAACTCGATGAAGTAAGCACTTTGAGTGAATCCACATTGGATTCCGAAGTTTCTTGTCAGCGGCATTCATTCATTTTGAATAAATCCATATTGGTATTCAAATTTGCTTGTCAGCGCCATTCAGTATTATTTCCCCCCCTTCGGGTAATACGGCGAAGTGCACAATTCGATGAATTAAGCAACTTGTCTGAATACACATTAAATTCCAAAGTTTCTGGTAAGCACCATTCATTATGTTTCGCCCATAAACTGGTAAGGCGACAATGTGCAAACTCGATGGAGTATGCACTTTGAGTACACCCAGACTGATTTCCAAAGATTCCATTAGCGCCATTGTAAACTTGCCAAGGCAAAGTGCACATCTCGATGGAGTATGCATCTTGAGTACATCCAGACTGATTTCCAAAGTTTCCATCAGCGCCATTGTAAACTTGCCAAGGCAAAGTGCACATCTCGATGAAGTTAGCACTTTGAGTGAATCCACACTGTTTTCTAAAGTTTCTGTCAGCTGCATTCATTCATTTTGAGTAAAACCCAAATGGTTTGCAGATTTGCTTGTCAGCGCCATTCAGTATTATTCGCCCACCATCGGGTAATGCGACAATGGGCACAATTCTATGAATTCAGCATTTTGACTGAATCCACATTGTTTTCCAAGGTGTCTTGTCAGCATCATTCATTATGTTTCGCCCGTAAAGTGGTAATGCGGCAATGTGCACAACTCGATGAAGTAAGCACTTTGAGTGAATCCACATTGGTTTCCGAAGTTTCTTGTCAACGCCATTCAGTAATATTCGCCCTCCATATGGTAATGAGGCAATGTGAACAACTCGATCAATTAAGCATTTCGAGTGAATCCACATTGATTTCCGAAGTTTATTGTCAGCACCATTCATCATGGTACGCCCATGAACTGGTAATGCGGCAAGAAGCACAACTCGATGGAGGATGCATTTTGAGTACATCCATACTGATTTCCAAAGTTTCCATCAGCGCCATTCTGTATTTGTCAAGGCAATGTGCACATCTCGATGAAGTAAACACTTTGATTGAATCCACATTGGTTTCCAAATTTTCCTGTCAGCGCCATTCAGTTACCTTATTACCATCGGGTGATGAGGTAAAGTGTACAATTCGATGAATTAAGCATTGTGAGTGAAGCCACATTGATTTCCAAAGTTTCTTGTCAGCACCATTCATCATGGTTCGCCCATGAACTGGTCATGCGGCAATGTGCACAACTCGATGGAGGATGCATTTTGAGTACATCCATACTGATTTCCAAAGTTTCCAAAGCGTCATTCTAAATTTGTCAAGGTAATGTGCACATCTCGATGAATCTAACACTTTGAGTGAATCCACGTTGTTTTCCAAAGTTTCTGGCAGCGGCATTCATTCATTTTGAATAAATCCATATTGGTTTTCAAATTTGCTTGTCAGCGCCATTCAGAACTATTCCCCCACCATCGGGTAATACGGCGAAGTGCACCATTCGATGAAATAAGTATTTAGAGTGAATCCACATTGATTCTTGTCAGCACCATTCATTATGTTTCGCCCGTGAAGTCGTAATGCGGAAATGTGCACAACTCGATGGAGTATGCATTTTGAGTACATCCAAACTAATTTCCAAACTTCCCATCAGCGCCATTCTGTATTTGTCAAGGCAATGTGCACATGTCGATGATTCTAACACTTTGAGTGAATCCACATTGGTTTCCGTAGTTTCTTGTCAAAGCCGTTCAGTATTGTTCGCCCTCCTTATGGTAATGATGATGCAATGTGCACAACTCGGTCAATGAAACAACTTGAGTTTATCCACATTGATTTCCAAAGTTATTTGTCAGCACCATTCATTATGTTTCGCCCTCCATCTGGTAATGAGGCAATGTGCACAACTCTATCAATAATCACTTTGAGTGAATCCACATTGTTTTCCAAAGTTTCTGTTAGCGGCATTCATTCATTTTGAATAAATCCATATTGGTTTTCAAATTTGCTTGTCAGCGCCATTCAGAACTATTCCCCCACCATCGGGTAATACGGCGAAGTGCACCATTCGATGAATTTTGTCTGAATCCACATTAAATTCCAAAGTTTCTGGTAAGCACCATTCATTATGTTTCGCCCATAAACTGGTAAGGCGGCAATGTGCAAAGTCGATGGAGTATGCATTTTCAGTACACCCATACTGATTTCCAAAGTTACCATCAGCGCCATTCTAAATTTGCCAAGGCAATGTGCACATCTCGATGAAGTTAGCACTTTGAGTGAATCCACATTGTTTTGAAAAAAATCTGGCAGCGGCATTCATTCATTTTGAGTAAATCCAAATTGGTTTTCAAATTTTCTTTTCTGCTCCAATCAGTATTATTCGCCCACCATCGGGTAATGCGACAATGGGCACAATTCTATGAATTCAGCATTTTGACTGAATCCACATTGTTTTCCAAGGTGTCTTGTCAGCATCATTCATTATCTTTCGCCCACAAACTTGTAATGCGGCAATGTGCACAACTCGATAAACTAAGCACTTTGAGTACATCCATACTAATTTCCAAAATTTCCATCAGCGCCATTCTGTATTTGTCAAGGCAAAGTGCACATCTCGATGGAGTATGCATCTTGAGTACATCCAGACTGATTTCCAAAGTTTCCATCAGCGCCATTGTAAACTTGCCAAGGCAAAGTGCACATCTCGATGAAGTTAGCACTTTGAGTGAATCCACACTGTTTTCCAAAGTTTCTGTCAGCTGCATTCATTCATTTTGAGTAAAACCCAAATGGTTTGCAGATTTGCTTGTCAGCGCCATTCAGTATTATTCGCCCACCATCGGGTAATGCGACAATGGGCACAATTCTATGAATTCAGCATTTTGACTGAATCCACATTGTTTTCCAAAGTTTCTTGTCAGCACCATTCATTATGTTTCGCCCACAAACTGGTAATGCGGCAATGTGCACAACTCGATGAAGTAAGCACTTTGAGTGAATCCACATTGCTTTCCGAAGATGGCGTTGACAAGAAACGTCGGAAACCAATGTGGATTCACTCAAAGTGTTAGAATTAACCACATGTGCACATTGCCGTGACAAATACAGAATGGCGCTGATGGAAATTTTGGAAATCAGTATGGATGTACTCAAAGTGCTTAGTTCATCGAGTTGTGCACATTGCCGCATTACCACTTTACGGGCGAAACATAATGAATGGTGCTGACAAGAAACTTTGGAAATCAATGCGGATTCACTCTAAATACTTAATATACTTAGTTTCTTGTCAGCATCATTCATTATGTTTCGCCCATAAACTGGTAATGCGGCAATGTGCACAACTCGATGAAGTAAGCACTTTGAGTGAATCCACATTGGATTCCGAAGTTTCTTGTCAGCGGCATTCATTCATTTTGAATAAATCCATATTGGTATTCAAATTTGCTTGTCAGCGCCATTCAGTATTATTTCCCCCCCTTCGGGTAATACGGCGAAGTGCACAATTCGATGAATTAAGCAACTTGTCTGAATACACATTAAATTCCAAAGTTTCTGGTAAGCACCATTCATTATGTTTCGCCCATGAACTGATCATGCGGCAATGTGCACAACTCGATGGAGGATGCATTTTGAGTACATCCATACTGATTTCCAAAGTTTCCAAAGCGTCATTGTAAACTTGCCAAGGCAAAGTGCACATCTCGATGGAGTATGCATCTTGAGTACATCCAGACTGAGTGACAGTTGGTGTCTCAGTGAGGGAGTGTTGCTCGGGCTGCAGTGGAGAGTGACAGTTGGTGTCTCAGTGTGGGAGTGCTGCTCGGGCTGCAGTGGAGAGTGACAGTTGGTGTCTCAGTGAGGGAGTGCTGCTCGGGCTGCAGTAGAGAGTGACAGTTGGTGTCTCAGTGAGGGAGTGTTGCTCGGGCTGCAGTAGAGAGTGACAGTTGGGGAAGTGTGGGGAAGTTTTTTTTTTGTTTTCTTTTTTTCTTGCTGGTAATGGCTTCAGGGATGGCAGTTCAGGCAGTATGCTGCATCTCCTGTGGGATGTATGTGGTGAGGAAATCCAGTAGTGTTTCAGGAGATTTTAGTTGTAAGAAGTGCATTAGATTGCAGCTTCTGGAGGAGCGTGTAAAGGAGCTGGAGGGGGAGGTAGAGGAACTCCGCATAATTCGGGAGGCGGAGGTGGAAGTTGATAGGAGTTATAGAGAAATAGTAACTCCTAGAAATGAGGCTTGGGTCAATGCCAGGAGGAGGGGTAAGAAGCAATCGGGAAGACAATCCCCTGGGGCGGTTCCCCTCCATAATAGGTTTTCGGTGCTGGAGGCTACAGTTGAGGAGGAATCAACTGAGCATAGAGAGCAGATCTCTGGGGGTGAGCCGAGTGAGAAAGCTCAGGTGGTTAGGGGCTGTAAAAGACTGGGCCTTGTGATTGGGGACTCCACAATTAAGGGGACAGATAGGAGGGTCGGAACTAAAGGTAGGGACTCAGGGTTGGTGTGTTGCCTACCAGGGGCTGGGGTCCGGGATGTGTCTGACAGGGTATTCAGGACTCTTAGGGGGGAGGGAGATAAACCACAAGTTATTGTACATGTGGGGACACACGACATAGGGAGGATAGGGGAAGGGGATATTAGGCAGGGATTTATGGAGTTGGGGTGGAAACTAAAGGCCAAGACTGACAGAGTGGTTATCTCTGGACTCTTGCCTGTACCACGGGATAGTTTAGAGAGGAATAGGGAGAGGGAAGGTTTGAATTCATGGCTGAAGGGATGGTGCAGGAGGGAGGGGTTCAGGTACTTAAGCAATTGGGGCTCGTACTGGGGAAGGTGTGACCTCTATGAGAAGGATGGTCTACACCTTAATCAGAAGGGGACCAATATCCTGGGGGGTAAATTTGCTAAGGCCATGCAGGGAGGTTTAAACTGATTCGGGGGGGGGGAGGGATCCTGAGTAGTGGGGCTGAAAGTGAGGGATGCATGGATGGGGACTGCAATGCACGGCATTGCAGAGGTGGGGTGGAGCAGGGTTTGAAATGTGTATACTTCAATGCCAGGAGTATTCGCAATAAAGTGGGTGAACTTGCAGCGTGGATCAGTACCTGGGACTTCGATGTTGTGGCTATTTCAGAGACATGGATAGAGCAGGGGCAGGAATGGATGCTGCAGGTCCCGGGGTTCAAATGTTTTAGTCGAAGTAGGGAAGGAGGTAGAAGAGGGGGAGGGGTAGCATTATTGGTCAGAGATTGTATCACAGTGTCAGAGAGGAGGTTTGATGAGGACTTATCTGTTGAGGTAGTATGGGCGGAGATTAGAAATAGGAGAGGAGAGGTCACCCTGTTGGGAGTCTTTTATAGACCTCCTAAAAGTTCTAGAGAGGTTGAGGAAAGGATTGCGGAGTCAATCCTGCTTAGGAGTGAAAGTAATAGGGCAATTGTTATGGGGGATTTTAACTTGACTAATATTGACTGGAATTGTTATAGCTCTAGCTCGTTAGAGGGGTCAGTTTTTGTTCAAAGCGTGCAGGAAGGTTTTTTGACTCAGTATGTAGACAGGCCAACTAGAGGTGAGGCTATATTGGATCTGGTGCTGGGAAATGAGCCAGACCAGGTGCTAGACTTGGAAGTTGGTGTGCATTTTGGTGATAGTGACCACAATTCGGTTACGTTCACCTTAGTGATGGAAAGGGATAGGCATGAACCTCGGGCCAGTGGCTTTAGCTGGGGGAAGGGTAATTATGAGGCTATTAGGAGAGAATTAGGAAACATAGGTTGGACTAGGAGATTACAGGGACTGGGAACGTCCGACATGTGGAGTCTTTTCAAGGAGCAGCTACTGCGAGTCTGTGATAGGTATGTCCCTGTCAGGCAAGGAGGAATTGGTAGGGCTAGGGAACCGTGGTGCACCAAAAAAGTTTCTTTGTTGGTTAAAAAGAAAAAGGAGGCTTATGTTCGGATGAGACGTGAGCACTCGGGTAGTGCACTAGAAAGCTTTAGATTGGCTAAGAGGGAGTTGAAGAGCGAGCTTAGAAGGGCTAAAAGGGGACATGAGAAGACTTTGGCGGATAGGGTTAAAGAGAATCCTAAGGCGTTCTATAGGTATGTCAAGAACAGAAGGTTGGTTAGGGCAAGTTTAGGGCCAGTTATAGATGGCAGAGGGAAGTTATGTGTGGAACCGGAGGAGATTGGTGAAGCATTGAACCAATATTTCTCTTCGGTGTTCACGCAAGGGGACATGAATATAGCTGAGGAGGACACTGGGTTGCAAGGGAGTAGAATAGACAGTATTACAGTTGATAAGGAGGATGTGCAGGATATTCTGGAGGGTCTGAAAATAGATAAATCCCCTGGTCCGGATGGGATTTATCCAAGGATTCTCTGGGAGGCAAGAGAAGTGATTGCAGAGCCTCTGGCTCTGATCTTCAGGTCGTCGTTGGCCTCTGGTATAGTACCAGAAGATTGGAGGTTAGCGAATGTTGTCCCATTGTTTAAGAAGGGGAACAGAGACTTCCCCGGGAATTATAGACCGGTGAGTCTCACTTCTGTTGTCGGCAAGATGTTGGAAAAAATTATAAGGGATAGGATTTATAGTTATTTGGAGAGTAATGAATTGATAGGTGATAGTCAGCATGGTTTTGTGGCAGGTAGGTCGTGCCTTACTAACCTTATTGAGTTTTTTGAGAAAGTGACCAAGGAGGTGGATGGGGGCAAGGCAGTGGACGTGGTATATATGGATTTTAGTAAGGCGTTTGATAAGGTTCACCATGGTAGGCTTCTGCAGAAAATGCAGATGTATGGGATTGGGGGTGATCTAGGAAATTGGATCAGGAATTGGCTAGCGGATAGGAAACAGAGGGTGGTGGTTGATAGTAAATATTCATCATGGAGTGCGGTTACAAGTGGTGTACCTCAGGGATCTGTTTTGGGGCCACTGCTGTTTGTAATATTTATTAATGATCTGGATGAGGGTATAGTTGGGTGGATTAGCAAATTTGCTGATGACACCAAAGTCGGTGGTGTGGTAGACAGTGAGGAAGGGTGTCGTAGTTTGCAGGAAGACTTAGACAGGTTGCAAAGTTGGGCCGAGAGGTGGCGGATGGAGTTTAATGCGGAGAAGTGTGAGGTAATTCACTTTGGTAGGAATAACAGATGTGTTGAGTATAGGGCTAACGGGAGGACTTTGAATAGTGTGGAGGAGCAGAGGGATCTAGGTGTATGTGTGCATAGATCCCTGAAAGTTGGGAATCAAGTAGATAAGGTTGTTAAGAAGGCATATGGTGTCTTGGCGTTTATTGGTAGGGGGATTGAATTTAGGAGTCGTAGCGTTATGTTGCAACTGTACACAACTCTGGTGCGGCCGCACTTGGAGTACTGTGTGCAGTTCTGGTCCCCACATTACAGGAAGGATGTGGAGGCTTTGGAGAGGGTGCAGAGGAGGTTTACCAGGATGTTGCCTGGTATGGAGGGGAGATCCTATGAGGAGAGGCTGAGGGATTTGGGATTGTTTTCGCTGGAAAGGCGGCGGCTAAGAGGGGATCTTATTGAAACATATAAGATGATTAGAGGTTTAGATAGGGTGGATAGTGATAGCCTTTTTCCTCTGATGGAGAAATCCAGCACGAGGGGGCATGGCTTTAAATTGAGGGGGGGTAGTTATAGAACCGATGTCAGGGGTAGGTTCTTTACCCAGAGGGTGGTGAGGGATTGGAATGCCCTGCCAGCATCAGTAGTAAATGCGCCTAGTTTGGGGGCGTTTAAGAGATCCGTAGATAGGTTCATGGACGAAAAGAAATTGGTTTAGGTTGGAGGGTCACAGTTTTTTTTTAACTGGTCGGTGCAACATCGTGGGCCGAAGGGCCTGTTCTGCGCTGTAATGTTCTATGTTCTATGTTCTATTTCCAAAGTTTCCATCAGCGCCATTGTAAACTTGCCAAGGCAAAGTGCACATCTCGATGAAGTTAGCACTTTGAGTGAATCCACACTGTTTTCCAAAGTTTCTGTCAGCTGCATTCATTCATTTTGAGTAAAACCCAAATGGTTTGCAGATTTGCTTGTCAGCGCCATTCAGTATTATTCGCCCACCATCGGGTAATGCGACAATGGGCACAATTCTATGAATTCAGCATTTTGACTGAATCCACATTGTTTTCCAAGGTGTCTTGTCAGCATCATTCATTATGTTTCGCCCGTAAAGTGGTAATGCGGCAATGTGCACAACTCGATGAAGTAAGCACTTTGAGTGAATCCACATTGGTTTCCGAAGTTTCTTGTCAACGCCATTCAGTAATATTCGCCCTCCATATGGTAATGAGGCAATGTGAACAACTCGATCAATTAAGCATTTCGAGTGAATCCACATTGATTTCCGAAGTTTATTGTCAGCACCATTCATCATGGTACGCCCATGAACTGGTAATGCGGCAAGAAGCACAACTCGATGGAGGATGCATTTTGAGTACATCCATACTGATTTCCAAAGTTTCCATCAGCGCCATTCTGTATTTGTCAAGGCAATGTGCACATCTCGATGAAGTAAACACTTTGATTGAATCCACATTGGTTTCCAAATTTTCCTGTCAGCGCCATTCAGTTACCTTATTACCATCGGGTGATGAGGTAAAGTGTACAATACGATGAATTAAGCATTGTGAGTGAAGCCACATTGATTTCCAAAGTTTCTTGTCAGCACCATTCATCATGGTTCGCCCATGAACTGGTCATGCGGCAATGTGCACAACTCGATGGAGGATGCATTTTGAGTACATCCATACTGATTTCCAAAGTTTCCAAAGCGTCATTCTAAATTTGTCAAGGTAATGTGCACATCTCGATGAATCTAACACTTTGAGTGAATCCACGTTGTTTTCCAAAGTTTCTGGCAGCGGCATTCATTCATTTTGAATAAATCCATATTGGTTTTCAAATTTGCTTGTCAGCGCCATTCAGAACTATTCCCCCACCATCGGGTAATACGGCGAAGTGCACCATTCGATGAAATAAGTATTTAGAGTGAATCCACATTGATTCTTGTCAGCACCATTCATTATGTTTCGCCCGTGAAGTCGTAATGCGGAAATGTGCACAACTCGATGGAGTATGCATTTTGAGTACATCCAAACTAATTTCCAAACTTCCCATCAGCGCCATTCTGTATTTGTCAAGGCAATGTGCACATGTCGATGATTCTAACACTTTGAGTGAATCCACATTGGTTTCCGTAGTTTCTTGTCAAAGCCGTTCAGTATTGTTCGCCCTCCTTATGGTAATGATGATGCAATGTGCACAACTCGGTCAATGAAACAACTTGAGTTTATCCACATTGATTTCCAAAGTTATTTGTCAGCACCATTCATTATGTTTCGCCCTCCATCTGGTAATGAGGCAATGTGCACAACTCTATCAATAATCACTTTGAGTGAATCCACATTGTTTTCCAAAGTATCTGTCAGCGGCATTCATTCATTTTGAGTAAATCCAAATTGGTTTTCCAATTTTCTTTTCTGCGCCAATCAGTATTATTCGCCCACCATCGGGTAATGCGACAATGGGCACAATTCTATGAATTCAGCATTTTGACTGAATCCACATTGTTTTCCAAAGTTTCTTGTCAGCACCATTCATTATGTTTCGCCCACAAACTGGTAATGCGGCAATGTGCACAACTCGATGAAGTAAGCACTTTGAGTGAATCCACATTGCTTTCCGAAGATGGCGTTGACAAGAAACGTCGGAAACCAATGTGGATTCACTCAAAGTGTTAGAATTAACCACATGTGCACATTGCCGTGACAAATACAGAATGGCGCTGATGGAAATTTTGGAAATCAGTATGGATGTACTCAAAGTGCTTAGTTCATCGAGTTGTGCACATTGCCGCATTACCACTTTACGGGCGAAACATAATGAATGGTGCTGACAAGAAACTTTGGAAACCAATGCGGATTCACTCTAAATACTTAATATACTTAGTTTCTTGTCAGCATTGTGCACAACTCGGTCAATGAAACAACTTGAGTTTATCCACATTGATTTCCAAAGTTATTTGTCAGCACCATTCATTATGTTTCGCCCTCCATCTGGTAATGAGGCAATGTGCACAAATCTATCAATAATCACTTTGAGTGAATCCACATGGTTTTCCAAAGTTTCTGTTAGCGGCATTCATTCATTTTGAGTAAATCCAAATTGGTTTTCCAATTTTCTTTTCTGCGCCAATCAGTATTATTCGCCCACCATCGGGTAATGCGACAATGGGCACAATTCTATGAATTCAGCATTTTGACTGAATCCACATTGTTTTCCAAAGTTTCTTGTCAGCACCATTCATTATGTTTCGCCCACAAACTGGTAATGCGGCAATGTGCACAACTCGATGAAGTAAGCCCTTTGAGTGAATCCACATTGCTTTCCGAAGATGGCGTTGACAAGAAACGTCGGAAACCAATGTGGATTCACTCAAAGTGTTAGAATTAACCACGTGTGCACATTGCCGTGACAAATACAGAATGGCGCTGATGGAAATTTTGGAAATCAGTATGGATGTACTCAAAGTGCTTAGTTCATCGAGTTGTGCACATTGCCGCATTACCACTTTACGGGCGAAACATAATGCATGGTGCTGACAAGAAACTTTGGAAATCAATGCGGATTCACTCTAAATACTTAATATACTTAGTTTCCTGTCAGCATCATTCATTATGTTTCGCCCATAAACTGGTAATGCGGCAATGTGCACAACTCGATGAAGTAAGCACTTTGAGTGAATCCACATTGGATTCCGAAGTTTCTTGTCAGCGGCATTCATTCATTTTGAATAAATCCATATTGGTATTCAAATTTGCTTGTCAGCGCCATTCAGTATTATTTCCCCCCCTTCGGGTAATACGGCGAAGTGCACAATTCGATGAATTAAGCAACTTGTCTGAATACACATTAAATTCCAAAGTTTCTGGTAAGCACCATTCATTATGTTTCGCCCATAAACTGGTAAGGCGACAATGTGCAAACTCGATGGAGTATGCATTTTGAGTACACCCAGACTGATTTCCAAAGATTCCATTAGCGCCATTGTAAACTTGCCAAGGCAAAGTGCACATCTCGATGGAGTATGCATCTTGAGTACATCCAGACTGATTTCCAAAGTTTCCATCAGCGCCATTGTAAACTTGCCAAGGCAAAGTGCACATCTCGATGAAGTTAGCACTTTGAGTGAATCCACACTGTTTTCTAAAGTTTCTGTCAGCTGCATTCATTCATTTTGAGTAAAACCCAAATGGTTTGCAGATTTGCTTGTCAGCGCCATTCAGTATTATTCGCCCACCATCGGGTAATGCGACAATGGGCACAATTCTATGAATTCAGCATTTTGACTGAATCCACATTGTTTTCCAAGGTGTCTTGTCAGCATCATTCATTATGTTTCGCCCGTAAAGTGGTAATGCGGCAATGTGCACAACTCGATGAAGTAAGCACTTTGAGTGAATCCACATTGGTTTCCGAAGTTTCTTGTCAACGCCATTCAGTAATATTCGCCCTCCATATGGTAATGAGGCAATGTGAACAACTCGATCAATTAAGCATTTCGAGTGAATCCACATTGATTTCCGAAGTTTATTGTCAGCACCATTCATCATGGTACGCCCATGAACTGGTAATGCGGCAAGAAGCACAACTCGATGGAGGATGCATTTTGAGTACATCCATACTGATTTCCAAAGTTTCCATCAGCGCCATTCTGTATTTGTCAAGGCAATGTGCACATCTCGATGAAGTAAACACTTTGATTGAATCCACATTGGTTTCCAAATTTTCCTGTCAGCGCCATTCAGTTACCTTATTACCATCGGGTGATGAGGTAAAGTGTACAATTCGATGAATTAAGCATTGTGAGTGAAGCCACATTGATTTCCAAAGTTTCTTGTCAGCACCATTCATCATGGTTCGCCCATGAACTGGTCATGCGGCAATGTGCACAACTCGATGGAGGATGCATTTTGAGTACATCCATACTGATTTCCAAAGTTTCCAAAGCGTCATTCTAAATTTGTCAAGGTAATGTGCACATCTCGATGAATCTAACACTTTGAGTGAATCCACGTTGTTTTCCAAAGTTTCTGGCAGCGGCATTCATTCATTTTGAATAAATCCATATTGGTTTTCAAATTTGCTTGTCAGCGCCATTCAGAACTATTCCCCCACCATCGGGTAATACGGCGAAGTGCACCATTCGATGAAATAAGTATTTAGAGTGAATCCACATTGATTCTTGTCAGCACCATTCATTATGTTTCGCCCGTGAAGTCGTAATGCGGAAATGTGCACAACTCGATGGAGTATGCATTTTGAGTACATCCAAACTAATTTCCAAACTTCCCATCAGCGCCATTCTGTATTTGTCAAGGCAATGTGCACATGTCGATGATTCTAACACTTTGAGTGAATCCACATTGGTTTCCGTAGTTTCTTGTCAAAGCCGTTCAGTATTGTTCGCCCTCCTTATGGTAATGATGATGCAATGTGCACAACTCGGTCAATGAAACAACTTGAGTTTATCCACATTGATTTCCAAAGTTATTTGTCAGCACCATTCATTATGTTTCGCCCTCCATCTGGTAATGAGGCAATGTGCACAACTCTATCAATAATCACTTTGAGTGAATCCACATTGTTTTCCAAAGTTTCTGTTAGCGGCATTCATTCATTTTGAATAAATCCATATTGGTTTTCAAATTTGCTTGTCAGCGCCATTCAGAACTATTCCCCCACCATCGGGTAATACGGCGAAGTGCACCATTCGATGAATTTTGTCTGAATCCACATTAAATTCCAAAGTTTCTGGTAAGCACCATTCATTATGTTTCGCCCATAAACTGGTAAGGCGGCAATGTGCAAAGTCGATGGAGTATGCATTTTCAGTACACCCATACTGATTTCCAAAGTTACCATCAGCGCCATTCTAAATTTGCCAAGGCAATGTGCACATCTCGATGAAGTTAGCACTTTGAGTGAATCCACATTGTTTTGAAAAAAATCTGGCAGCGGCATTCATTCATTTTGAGTAAATCCAAATTGGTTTTCAAATTTTCTTTTCTGCTCCAATCAGTATTATTCGCCCACCATCGGGTAATGCGACAATGGGCACAATTCTATGAATTCAGCATTTTGACTGAATCCACATTGTTTTCCAAGGTGTCTTGTCAGCATCATTCATTATCTTTCGCCCACAAACTTGTAATGCGGCAATGTGCACAACTCGATAAACTAAGCACTTTGAGTACATCCATACTAATTTCCAAAATTTCCATCAGCGCCATTCTGTATTTGTCAAGGCAAAGTGCACATCTCGATGGAGTATGCATCTTGAGTACATCCAGACTGATTTCCAAAGTTTCCATCAGCGCCATTGTAAACTTGCCAAGGCAAAGTGCACATCTCGATGAAGTTAGCACTTTGAGTGAATCCACACTGTTTTCCAAAGTTTCTGTCAGCTGCATTCATTCATTTTGAGTAAAACCCAAATGGTTTGCAGATTTGCTTGTCAGCGCCATTCAGTATTATTCGCCCACCATCGGGTAATGCGACAATGGGCACAATTCTATGAATTCAGCATTTTGACTGAATCCACATTGTTTTCCAAAGTTTCTTGTCAGCACCATTCATTATGTTTCGCCCACAAACTGGTAATGCGGCAATGTGCACAACTCGATGAAGTAAGCACTTTGAGTGAATCCACATTGCTTTCCGAAGATGGCGTTGACAAGAAACGTCGGAAAGCAATGTGGATTCACTCAAAGTGTTAGAATTAACCACATGTGCACATTGCCGTGACAAATACAGAATGGCGCTGATGGAAATTTTGGAAATCAGTATGGATGTACTCAAAGTGCTTAGTTCATCGAGTTGTGCACATTGCCGCATTACCACTTTACGGGCGAAACATAATGAATGGTGCTGACAAGAAACTTTGGAAATCAATGCGGATTCACTCTAAATACTTAATATACTTAGTTTCTTGTCAGCATCATTCATTATGTTTCGCCCATAAACTGGTAATGCGGCAATGTGCACAACTCGATGAAGTAAGCACTTTGAGTGAATCCACATTGGATTCCGAAGTTTCTTGTCAGCGGCATTCATTCATTTTGAATAAATCCATATTGGTATTCAAATTTGCTTGTCAGCGCCATTCAGTATTATTTCCCCCCCTTCGGGTAATACGGCGAAGTGCACAATTCGATGAATTAAGCAACTTGTCTGAATACACATTAAATTCCAAAGTTTCTGGTAAGCACCATTCATTATGTTTCGCCCATGAACTGATCATGCGGCAATGTGCACAACTCGATGGAGGATGCATTTTGAGTACATCCATACTGATTTCCAAAGTTTCCAAAGCGTCATTGTAAACTTGCCAAGGCAAAGTGCACATCTCGATGGAGTATGCATCTTGAGTACATCCAGACTGAGTGACAGTTGGTGTCTCAGTGAGGGAGTGTTGCTCGGGCTGCAGTGGAGAGTGACAGTTGGTGTCTCAGTGTGGGAGTGCTGCTCGGGCTGCAGTGGAGAGTGACAGTTGGTGTCTCAGTGAGGGAGTGCTGCTCGGGCTGCAGTAGAGAGTGACAGTTGGTGTCTCAGTGAGGGAGTGTTGCTCGGGCTGCAGTAGAGAGTGACAGTTGGGGAAGTGTGGGGAAGTTTTTTTTTTGTTTTCTTTTTTTCTTGCTGGTAATGGCTTCAGGGATGGCAGTTCAGGCAGTATGCTGCATCTCCTGTGGGATGTATGTGGTGAGGAAATCCAGTAGTGTTTCAGGAGATTTTAGTTGTAAGAAGTGCATTAGATTGCAGCTTCTGGAGGAGCGTGTAAAGGAGCTGGAGGGGGAGGTAGAGGAACTCCGCATAATTCGGGAGGCGGAGGTGGAAGTTGATAGGAGTTATAGAGAAATAGTAACTCCTAGAAATGAGGCTTGGGCCAATGCCAGGAGGAGGGGTAAGAAGCAATCGGGAAGACAATCCCCTGGGGCGGTTCCCCTCCATAATAGGTTTTCGGTGCTGGAGGCTACAGTTGAGGAGGAATCAACTGAGCATAGAGAGCAGATCTCTGGGGGTGAGCCGAGTGAGAAAGCTCAGGTGGTTAGGGGCTGTAAAAGACTGGGCCTTGTGATTGGGGACTCCACAATTAAGGGGACAGATAGGAGGGTCGGAACTAAAGGTAGGGACTCAGGGTTGGTGTGTTGCCTACCAGGGGCTGGGGTCCGGGATGTGTCTGACAGGGTATTCAGGACTCTTAGGGGGGAGGGAGATAAACCACAAGTTATTGTACATGTGGGGACACACGACATAGGGAGGATAGGGGAAGGGGATATTAGGCAGGGATTTATGGAGTTGGGGTGGAAACTAAAGGCCAAGACTGACAGAGTGGTTATCTCTGGACTCTTGCCTGTACCACGGGATAGTTTAGAGAGGAATAGGGAGAGGGAAGGTTTGAATTCATGGCTGAAGGGATGGTGCAGGAGGGAGGGGTTCAGGTACTTAAGCAATTGGGGCTCGTACTGGGGAAGGTGTGACCTCTATGAGAAGGATGGTCTACACCTTAATCAGAAGGGGACCAATATCCTGGGGGGTAAATTTGCTAAGGCCATGCAGGGAGGTTTAAACTGATTCGGGGGGGGGGAGGGATCCTGAGTAGTGGGGCTGAAAGTGAGGGATGCATGGATGGGGACTGCAATGCACGGCATTGCAGAGGTGGGGTGGAGCAGGGTTTGAAATGTGTATACTTCAATGCCAGGAGTATTCGCAATAAAGTGGGTGAACTTGCAGCGTGGATCAGTACCTGGGACTTCGATGTTGTGGCTATTTCAGAGACATGGATAGAGCAGGGGCAGGAATGGATGCTGCAGGTCCCGGGGTTCAAATGTTTTAGTCGAAGTAGGGAAGGAGGTAGAAGAGGGGGAGGGGTAGCATTATTGGTCAGAGATTGTATCACAGTGTCAGAGAGGAGGTTTGATGAGGACTTATCTGTTGAGGTAGTATGGGCGGAGATTAGAAATAGGAGAGGAGAGGTCACCCTGTTGGGAGTCTTTTATAGACCTCCTAAAAGTTCTAGAGAGGTTGAGGAAAGGATTGCGGAGTCAATCCTGCTTAGGAGTGAAAGTAATAGGGCAATTGTTATGGGGGATTTTAACTTGACTAATATTGACTGGAATTGTTATAGCTCTAGCTCGTTAGAGGGGTCAGTTTTTGTTCAAAGCGTGCAGGAAGGTTTTTTGACTCAGTATGTAGACAGGCCAACTAGAGGTGAGGCTATATTGGATCTGGTGCTGGGAAATGAGCCAGACCAGGTGCTAGACTTGGAAGTTGGTGTGCATTTTGGTGATAGTGACCACAATTCGGTTACGTTCACCTTAGTGATGGAAAGGGATAGGCATGAACCTCGGGCCAGTGGCTTTAGCTGGGGGAAGGGTAATTATGAGGCTATTAGGAGAGAATTAGGAAACATAGGTTGGACTAGGAGATTACAGGGACTGGGAACGTCCGACATGTGGAGTTTTTTCAAGGAGCAGCTACTGCGAGTCTGTGATAGGTATGTCCCTGTCAGGCAAGGAGGAATTGGTAGGGCTAGGGAACCGTGGTGCACCAAAAAAGTTTCTTTGTTGGTTAAAAAGAAAAAGGAGGCTTATGTTCGGATGAGACGTGAGCACTCGGGTAGTGCACTAGAAAGCTTTAGATTGGCTAAGAGGGAGTTGAAGAGCGAGCTTAGAAGGGCTAAAAGGGGACATGAGAAGACTTTGGCGGATAGGGTTAAAGAGAATCCTAAGGCGTTCTATAGGTATGTCAAGAACAGAAGGTTGGTTAGGGCAAGTTTAGGGCCAGTTATAGATGGCAGAGGGAAGTTATGTGTGGAACCGGAGGAGATTGGTGAAGCATTGAACCAATATTTCTCTTCGGTGTTCACGCAAGGGGACATGAATATAGCTGAGGAGGACACTGGGTTGCAAGGGAGTAGAATAGACAGTATTACAGTTGATAAGGAGGATGTGCAGGATATTCTGGAGGGTCTGAAAATAGATAAATCCCCTGGTCCGGATGGGATTTATCCAAGGATTCTCTGGGAGGCAAGAGAAGTGATTGCAGAGCCTCTGGCTCTGATCTTCAGGTCGTCGTTGGCCTCTGGTATAGTACCAGAAGATTGGAGGTTAGCGAATGTTGTCCCATTGTTTAAGAAGGGGAACAGAGACTTCCCCGGGAATTATAGACCGGTGAGTCTCACTTCTGTTGTCGGCAAGATGTTGGAAAAAATTATAAGGGATAGGATTTATAGTTATTTGGAGAGTAATGAATTGATAGGTGATAGTCAGCATGGTTTTGTGGCAGGTAGGTCGTGCCTTACTAACCTTATTGAGTTTTTTGAGAAAGTGACCAAGGAGGTGGATGGGGGCAAGGCAGTGGACGTGGTATATATGGATTTTAGTAAGGCGTTTGATAAGGTTCACCATGGTAGGCTTCTGCAGAAAATGCAGATGTATGGGATTGGGGGTGATCTAGGAAATTGGATCAGAAATTGGCTAGCGGATAGGAAACAGAGGGTGGTGGTTGATAGTAAATATTCATCATGGAGTGCGGTTACAAGTGGTGTACCTCAGGGATCTGTTTTGGGGCCACTGCTGTTTGTAATATTTATTAATGATCTGGATGAGGGTATAGTTGGGTGGATTAGCAAATTTGCTGATGACACCAAAGTCGGTGGTGTGGTAGACAGTGAGGAAGGGTGTCGTAGTTTGCAGGAAGACTTAGACAGGTTGCAAAGTTGGGCCGAGAGGTGGCGGATGGAGTTTAATGCGGAGAAGTGTGAGGTAATTCACTTTGGTAGGAATAACAGATGTGTTGAGTATAGGGCTAACGGGAGGACTTTGAATAGTGTGGAGGAGCAGAGGGATCTAGGTGTATGTGTGCATAGATCCCTGAAAGTTGGGAATCAAGTAGATAAGGTTGTTAAGAAGGCATATGGTGTCTTGGCGTTTATTGGTAGGGGGATTGAATTTAGGAGTCGTAGCGTTATGTTGCAACTGTACACAACTCTGGTGCGGCCGCACTTGGAGTACTGTGTGCAGTTCTGGTCCCCACATTACAGGAAGGATGTGGAGGCTTTGGAGAGGGTGCAGAGGAGGTTTACCAGGATGTTGCCTGGTATGGAGGGGAGATCCTATGAGGAGAGGCTGAGGGATTTGGGATTGTTTTCGCTGGAAAGGCGGCGGCTAAGAGGGGATCTTATTGAAACATATAAGATGATTAGAGGTTTAGATAGGGTGGATAGTGATAGCCTTTTTCCTCTGATGGAGAAATCCAGCACGAGGGGGCATGGCTTTAAATTGAGGGGGGGTAGTTATAGAACCGATGTCAGGGGTAGGTTCTTTACCCAGAGGGTGGTGAGGGATTGGAATGCCCTGCCAGCATCAGTAGTAAATGCGCCTAGTTTGGGGGCGTTTAAGAGATCCGTAGATAGGTTCATGGACGAAAAGAAATTGGTTTAGGTTGGAGGGTCACAGTTTTTTTTTAACTGGTCGGTGCAACATCGTGGGCCGAAGGGCCTGTTCTGCGCTGTAATGTTCTATGTTCTATGTTCTATTTCCAAAGTTTCCATCAGCGCCATTGTAAACTTGCCAAGGCAAAGTGCACATCTCGATGAAGTTAGCACTTTGAGTGAATCCACACTGTTTTCCAAAGTTTCTGTCAGCTGCATTCATTCATTTTGAGTAAAACCCAAATGGTTTGCAGATTTGCTTGTCAGCGCCATTCAGTATTATTCGCCCACCATCGGGTAATGCGACAATGGGCACAATTCTATGAATTCAGCATTTTGACTGAATCCACATTGTTTTCCAAGGTGTCTTGTCAGCATCATTCATTATGTTTCGCCCGTAAAGTGGTAATGCGGCAATGTGCACAACTCGATGAAGTAAGCACTTTGAGTGAATCCACATTGGTTTCCGAAGTTTCTTGTCAACGCCATTCAGTAATATTCGCCCTCCATATGGTAATGAGGCAATGTGAACAACTCGATCAATTAAGCATTTCGAGTGAATCCACATTGATTTCCGAAGTTTATTGTCAGCACCATTCATCATGGTACGCCCATGAACTGGTAATGCGGCAAGAAGCACAACTCGATGGAGGATGCATTTTGAGTACATCCATACTGATTTCCAAAGTTTCCATCAGCGCCATTCTGTATTTGTCAAGGCAATGTGCACATCTCGATGAAGTAAACACTTTGATTGAATCCACATTGGTTTCCAAATTTTCCTGTCAGCGCCATTCAGTTACCTTATTACCATCGGGTGATGAGGTAAAGTGTACAATACGATGAATTAAGCATTGTGAGTGAAGCCACATTGATTTCCAAAGTTTCTTGTCAGCACCATTCATCATGGTTCGCCCATGAACTGGTCATGCGGCAATGTGCACAACTCGATGGAGGATGCATTTTGAGTACATCCATACTGATTTCCAAAGTTTCCAAAGCGTCATTCTAAATTTGTCAAGGTAATGTGCACATCTCGATGAATCTAACACTTTGAGTGAATCCACGTTGTTTTCCAAAGTTTCTGGCAGCGGCATTCATTCATTTTGAATAAATCCATATTGGTTTTCAAATTTGCTTGTCAGCGCCATTCAGAACTATTCCCCCACCATCGGGTAATACGGCGAAGTGCACCATTCGATGAAATAAGTATTTAGAGTGAATCCACATTGATTCTTGTCAGCACCATTCATTATGTTTCGCCCGTGAAGTCGTAATGCGGAAATGTGCACAACTCGATGGAGTATGCATTTTGAGTACATCCAAACTAATTTCCAAACTTCCCATCAGCGCCATTCTGTATTTGTCAAGGCAATGTGCACATGTCGATGATTCTAACACTTTGAGTGAATCCACATTGGTTTCCGTAGTTTCTTGTCAAAGCCGTTCAGTATTGTTCGCCCTCCTTATGGTAATGATGATGCAATGTGCACAACTCGGTCAATGAAACAACTTGAGTTTATCCACATTGATTTCCAAAGTTATTTGTCAGCACCATTCATTATGTTTCGCCCTCCATCTGGTAATGAGGCAATGTGCACAACTCTATCAATAATCACTTTGAGTGAATCCACATTGTTTTCCAAAGTATCTGTCAGCGGCATTCATTCATTTTGAGTAAATCCAAATTGGTTTTCCAATTTTCTTTTCTGCGCCAATCAGTATTATTCGCCCACCATCGGGTAATGCGACAATGGGCACAATTCTATGAATTCAGCATTTTGACTGAATCCACATTGTTTTCCAAAGTTTCTTGTCAGCACCATTCATTATGTTTCGCCCACAAACTGGTAATGCGGCAATGTGCACAACTCGATGAAGTAAGCACTTTGAGTGAATCCACATTGCTTTCCGAAGATGGCGTTGACAAGAAACGTCGGAAAGCAATGTGGATTCACTCAAAGTGTTAGAATTAACCACATGTGCACATTGCCGTGACAAATACAGAATGGCGCTGATGGAAATTTTGGAAATCAGTATGGATGTACTCAAAGTGCTTAGTTCATCGAGTTGTGCACATTGCCGCATTACCACTTTACGGGCGAAACATAATGAATGGTGCTGACAAGAAACTTTGGAAATCAATGCGGATTCACTCTAAATACTTAATATACTTAGTTTCTTGTCAGCATCATTCATTATGTTTCGCCCATAAACTGGTAATGCGGCAATGTGCACAACTCGATGAAGTAAGCACTTTGAGTGAATCCACATTGGATTCCGAAGTTTCTTGTCAGCGGCATTCATTCATTTTGAATAAATCCATATTGGTATTCAAATTTGCTTGTCAGCGCCATTCAGTATTATTTCCCCCCCTTCGGGTAATACGGCGAAGTGCACAATTCGATGAATTAAGCAACTTGTCTGAATACACATTAAATTCCAAAGTTTCTGGTAAGCACCATTCATTATGTTTCGCCCATGAACTGATCATGCGGCAATGTGCACAACTCGATGGAGGATGCATTTTGAGTACATCCATACTGATTTCCAAAGTTTCCAAAGCGTCATTGTAAACTTGCCAAGGCAAAGTGCACATCTCGATGGAGTATGCATCTTGAGTACATCCAGACTGAGTGACAGTTGGTGTCTCAGTGAGGGAGTGTTGCTCGGGCTGCAGTGGAGAGTGACAGTTGGTGTCTCAGTGTGGGAGTGCTGCTCGGGCTGCAGTGGAGAGTGACAGTTGGTGTCTCAGTGAGGGAGTGCTGCTCGGGCTGCAGTAGAGAGTGACAGTTGGTGTCTCAGTGAGGGAGTGTTGCTCGGGCTGCAGTAGAGAGTGACAGTTGGGGAAGTGTGGGGAAGTTTTTTTTTTGTTTTCTTTTTTTCTTGCTGGTAATGGCTTCAGGGATGGCAGTTCAGGCAGTATGCTGCATCTCCTGTGGGATGTATGTGGTGAGGAAATCCAGTAGTGTTTCAGGAGATTTTAGTTGTAAGAAGTGCATTAGATTGCAGCTTCTGGAGGAGCGTGTAAAGGAGCTGGAGGGGGAGGTAGAGGAACTCCGCATAATTCGGGAGGCGGAGGTGGAAGTTGATAGGAGTTATAGAGAAATAGTAACTCCTAGAAATGAGGCTTGGGCCAATGCCAGGAGGAGGGGTAAGAAGCAATCGGGAAGACAATCCCCTGGGGCGGTTCCCCTCCATAATAGGTTTTCGGTGCTGGAGGCTACAGTTGAGGAGGAATCAACTGAGCATAGAGAGCAGATCTCTGGGGGTGAGCCGAGTGAGAAAGCTCAGGTGGTTAGGGGCTGTAAAAGACTGGGCCTTGTGATTGGGGACTCCACAATTAAGGGGACAGATAGGAGGGTCGGAACTAAAGGTAGGGACTCAGGGTTGGTGTGTTGCCTACCAGGGGCTGGGGTCCGGGATGTGTCTGACAGGGTATTCAGGACTCTTAGGGGGGAGGGAGATAAACCACAAGTTATTGTACATGTGGGGACACACGACATAGGGAGGATAGGGGAAGGGGATATTAGGCAGGGATTTATGGAGTTGGGGTGGAAACTAAAGGCCAAGACTGACAGAGTGGTTATCTCTGGACTCTTGCCTGTACCACGGGATAGTTTAGAGAGGAATAGGGAGAGGGAAGGTTTGAATTCATGGCTGAAGGGATGGTGCAGGAGGGAGGGGTTCAGGTACTTAAGCAATTGGGGCTCGTACTGGGGAAGGTGTGACCTCTATGAGAAGGATGGTCTACACCTTAATCAGAAGGGGACCAATATCCTGGGGGGTAAATTTGCTAAGGCCATGCAGGGAGGTTTAAACTGATTCGGGGGGGGGGAGGGATCCTGAGTAGTGGGGCTGAAAGTGAGGGATGCATGGATGGGGACTGCAATGCACGGCATTGCAGAGGTGGGGTGGAGCAGGGTTTGAAATGTGTATACTTCAATGCCAGGAGTATTCGCAATAAAGTGGGTGAACTTGCAGCGTGGATCAGTACCTGGGACTTCGATGTTGTGGCTATTTCAGAGACATGGATAGAGCAGGGGCAGGAATGGATGCTGCAGGTCCCGGGGTTCAAATGTTTTAGTCGAAGTAGGGAAGGAGGTAGAAGAGGGGGAGGGGTAGCATTATTGGTCAGAGATTGTATCACAGTGTCAGAGAGGAGGTTTGATGAGGACTTATCTGTTGAGGTAGTATGGGCGGAGATTAGAAATAGGAGAGGAGAGGTCACCCTGTTGGGAGTCTTTTATAGACCTCCTAAAAGTTCTAGAGAGGTTGAGGAAAGGATTGCGGAGTCAATCCTGCTTAGGAGTGAAAGTAATAGGGCAATTGTTATGGGGGATTTTAACTTGACTAATATTGACTGGAATTGTTATAGCTCTAGCTCGTTAGAGGGGTCAGTTTTTGTTCAAAGCGTGCAGGAAGGTTTTTTGACTCAGTATGTAGACAGGCCAACTAGAGGTGAGGCTATATTGGATCTGGTGCTGGGAAATGAGCCAGACCAGGTGCTAGACTTGGAAGTTGGTGTGCATTTTGGTGATAGTGACCACAATTCGGTTACGTTCACCTTAGTGATGGAAAGGGATAGGCATGAACCTCGGGCCAGTGGCTTTAGCTGGGGGAAGGGTAATTATGAGGCTATTAGGAGAGAATTAGGAAACATAGGTTGGACTAGGAGATTACAGGGACTGGGAACGTCCGACATGTGGAGTTTTTTCAAGGAGCAGCTACTGCGAGTCTGTGATAGGTATGTCCCTGTCAGGCAAGGAGGAATTGGTAGGGCTAGGGAACCGTGGTGCACCAAAAAAGTTTCTTTGTTGGTTAAAAAGAAAAAGGAGGCTTATGTTCGGATGAGACGTGAGCACTCGGGTAGTGCACTAGAAAGCTTTAGATTGGCTAAGAGGGAGTTGAAGAGCGAGCTTAGAAGGGCTAAAAGGGGACATGAGAAGACTTTGGCGGATAGGGTTAAAGAGAATCCTAAGGCGTTCTATAGGTATGTCAAGAACAGAAGGTTGGTTAGGGCAAGTTTAGGGCCAGTTATAGATGGCAGAGGGAAGTTATGTGTGGAACCGGAGGAGATTGGTGAAGCATTGAACCAATATTTCTCTTCGGTGTTCACGCAAGGGGACATGAATATAGCTGAGGAGGACACTGGGTTGCAAGGGAGTAGAATAGACAGTATTACAGTTGATAAGGAGGATGTGCAGGATATTCTGGAGGGTCTGAAAATAGATAAATCCCCTGGTCCGGATGGGATTTATCCAAGGATTCTCTGGGAGGCAAGAGAAGTGATTGCAGAGCCTCTGGCTCTGATCTTCAGGTCGTCGTTGGCCTCTGGTATAGTACCAGAAGATTGGAGGTTAGCGAATGTTGTCCCATTGTTTAAGAAGGGGAACAGAGACTTCCCCGGGAATTATAGACCGGTGAGTCTCACTTCTGTTGTCGGCAAGATGTTGGAAAAAATTATAAGGGATAGGATTTATAGTTATTTGGAGAGTAATGAATTGATAGGTGATAGTCAGCATGGTTTTGTGGCAGGTAGGTCGTGCCTTACTAACCTTATTGAGTTTTTTGAGAAAGTGACCAAGGAGGTGGATGGGGGCAAGGCAGTGGACGTGGTATATATGGATTTTAGTAAGGCGTTTGATAAGGTTCACCATGGTAGGCTTCTGCAGAAAATGCAGATGTATGGGATTGGGGGTGATCTAGGAAATTGGATCAGGAATTGGCTAGCGGATAGGAAACAGAGGGTGGTGGTTGATAGTAAATATTCATCATGGAGTGCGGTTACAAGTGGTGTACCTCAGGGATCTGTTTTGGGGCCACTGCTGTTTGTAATATTTATTAATGATCTGGATGAGGGTATAGTTGGGTGGATTAGCAAATTTGCTGATGACACCAAAGTCGGTGGTGTGGTAGACAGTGAGGAAGGGTGTCGTAGTTTGCAGGAAGACTTAGACAGGTTGCAAAGTTGGGCCGAGAGGTGGCGGATGGAGTTTAATGCGGAGAAGTGTGAGGTAATTCACTTTGGTAGGAATAACAGATGTGTTGAGTATAGGGCTAACGGGAGGACTTTGAATAGTGTGGAGGAGCAGAGGGATCTAGGTGTATGTGTGCATAGATCCCTGAAAGTTGGGAATCAAGTAGATAAGGTTGTTAAGAAGGCATATGGTGTCTTGGCGTTTATTGGTAGGGGGATTGAATTTAGGAGTCGTAGCGTTATGTTGCAACTGTACACAACTCTGGTGCGGCCGCACTTGGAGTACTGTGTGCAGTTCTGGTCCCCACATTACAGGAAGGATGTGGAGGCTTTGGAGAGGGTGCAGAGGAGGTTTACCAGGATGTTGCCTGGTATGGAGGGGAGATCCTATGAGGAGAGGCTGAGGGATTTGGGATTGTTTTCGCTGGAAAGGCGGCGGCTAAGAGGGGATCTTATTGAAACATATAAGATGATTAGAGGTTTAGATAGGGTGGATAGTGATAGCCTTTTTCCTCTGATGGAGAAATCCAGCACGAGGGGGCATGGCTTTAAATTGAGGGGGGGTAGTTATAGAACCGATGTCAGGGGTAGGTTCTTTACCCAGAGGGTGGTGAGGGATTGGAATGCCCTGCCAGCATCAGTAGTAAATGCGCCTAGTTTGGGGGCGTTTAAGAGATCCGTAGATAGGTTCATGGACGAAAAGAAATTGGTTTAGGTTGGAGGGTCACAGTTTTTTTTTAACTGGTCGGTGCAACATCGTGGGCCGAAGGGCCTGTTCTGCGCTGTAATGTTCTATGTTCTATGTTCTATTTCCAAAGTTTCCATCAGCGCCATTGTAAACTTGCCAAGGCAAAGTGCACATCTCGATGAAGTTAGCACTTTGAGTGAATCCACACTGTTTTCCAAAGTTTCTGTCAGCTGCATTCATTCATTTTGAGTAAAACCCAAATGGTTTGCAGATTTGCTTGTCAGCGCCATTCAGTATTATTCGCCCACCATCGGGTAATGCGACAATGGGCACAATTCTATGAATTCAGCATTTTGACTGAATCCACATTGTTTTCCAAGGTGTCTTGTCAGCATCATTCATTATGTTTCGCCCGTAAAGTGGTAATGCGGCAATGTGCACAACTCGATGAAGTAAGCACTTTGAGTGAATCCACATTGGTTTCCGAAGTTTCTTGTCAACGCCATTCAGTAATATTCGCCCTCCATATGGTAATGAGGCAATGTGAACAACTCGATCAATTAAGCATTTCGAGTGAATCCACATTGATTTCCGAAGTTTATTGTCAGCACCATTCATCATGGTACGCCCATGAACTGGTAATGCGGCAAGAAGCACAACTCGATGGAGGATGCATTTTGAGTACATCCATACTGATTTCCAAAGTTTCCATCAGCGCCATTCTGTATTTGTCAAGGCAATGTGCACATCTCGATGAAGTAAACACTTTGATTGAATCCACATTGGTTTCCAAATTTTCCTGTCAGCGCCATTCAGTTACCTTATTACCATCGGGTGATGAGGTAAAGTGTACAATACGATGAATTAAGCATTGTGAGTGAAGCCACATTGATTTCCAAAGTTTCTTGTCAGCACCATTCATCATGGTTCGCCCATGAACTGGTCATGCGGCAATGTGCACAACTCGATGGAGGATGCATTTTGAGTACATCCATACTGATTTCCAAAGTTTCCAAAGCGTCATTCTAAATTTGTCAAGGTAATGTGCACATCTCGATGAATCTAACACTTTGAGTGAATCCACGTTGTTTTCCAAAGTTTCTGGCAGCGGCATTCATTCATTTTGAATAAATCCATATTGGTTTTCAAATTTGCTTGTCAGCGCCATTCAGAACTATTCCCCCACCATCGGGTAATACGGCGAAGTGCACCATTCGATGAAATAAGTATTTAGAGTGAATCCACATTGATTCTTGTCAGCACCATTCATTATGTTTCGCCCGTGAAGTCGTAATGCGGAAATGTGCACAACTCGATGGAGTATGCATTTTGAGTACATCCAAACTAATTTCCAAACTTCCCATCAGCGCCATTCTGTATTTGTCAAGGCAATGTGCACATGTCGATGATTCTAACACTTTGAGTGAATCCACATTGGTTTCCGTAGTTTCTTGTCAAAGCCGTTCAGTATTGTTCGCCCTCCTTATGGTAATGATGATGCAATGTGCACAACTCGGTCAATGAAACAACTTGAGTTTATCCACATTGATTTCCAAAGTTATTTGTCAGCACCATTCATTATGTTTCGCCCTCCATCTGGTAATGAGGCAATGTGCACAACTCTATCAATAATCACTTTGAGTGAATCCACATTGTTTTCCAAAGTATCTGTCAGCGGCATTCATTCATTTTGAGTAAATCCAAATTGGTTTTCCAATTTTCTTTTCTGCGCCAATCAGTATTATTCGCCCACCATCGGGTAATGCGACAATGGGCACAATTCTATGAATTCAGCATTTTGACTGAATCCACATTGTTTTCCAAAGTTTCTTGTCAGCACCATTCATTATGTTTCGCCCACAAACTGGTAATGCGGCAATGTGCACAACTCGATGAAGTAAGCACTTTGAGTGAATCCACATTGCTTTCCGAAGATGGCGTTGACAAGAAACGTCGGAAACCAATGTGGATTCACTCAAAGTGTTAGAATTAACCACATGTGCACATTGCCGTGACAAATACAGAATGGCGCTGATGGAAATTTTGGAAATCAGTATGGATGTACTCAAAGTGCTTAGTTCATCGAGTTGTGCACATTGCCGCATTACCACTTTACGGGCGAAACATAATGAATGGTG